>NC_067490.1:22571830-22871830 GCF_947179515.1 Apodemus sylvaticus | reverse complement strand
TATATATATATATATATATATATATATATGTATATATATATGTGTGTGTGTGTGTGTGTGTGTGTGTATACATATAAATGTATGTACATGTGACACACGAAGAGGCCAAAGGTTGACAATGGATACCTTCTTGCCATTTTGGATTGCTCTCCACTTCCTCAATGAGGCAGGGTCTTACACTTGAACCCCGATTCATACTGTCTAGCTAGGCATCCTTCTCTGAAGATTCCTGGTTTGGTTTCCCATTTACTGAGTACTGATGTTAAAGGCAGGGTGCCATGTTTATCTGTCCTTTGTTTTGTACTGGGAGACAAACTCCAGTCATATTTTTGTAACCAGTTCTTCACCCTTTGAGCCATCTCCCAAGACCCATTCTCTAGTATTTTTCCTAATTTTTTTTCATCAAAGCAAGCACAAACTGCTCAACTCTGTTTTCAGTTTGCCTCATCCTGTTTTTAATGCTTTCACTCCCAGATTATTTCTACCTTTTAATTTATTACCAAGCTTTTCAAATACCTTGTCTTATGATTTATTCTTTTAAAGCCAGGGAGAAGAAATACTGAGCCAACATTTTCTAAAAGGCTACAACATTTCCTGAAGCAAGATTTTGAAATCTATACAGATAATCTTCCTCCAGATTAAAGGCTCACATGACTCTGTCTAGTTTCCAAAACAAGTCAGTGAACAAGATAAGCTTTCAGCATTCCAACATTAGCTATACAAACATGTAAGGGTAAACAGAAAGCATGCCCACACATTTATGAATCATCACATTGGAGCACAGTAGTTCTGGTTTGCAAAAGAAGAAACATAAACCCATGCTCTTGTTTAGAAGACCTCATTGAATTTTTATACCACGATAAGCCCCAAACTGAAATTTTTTTATGATTATGATCAATTTGAACAACTGCTGAGAAAGTACTAGGAGTCATACAGTTTTGCCTTTATCCCATAAGAGTCATGACATGCCTTGACTGGATAATTTTATCTACTTATTTCTCCCTGTAAATCCTTAAAAAGCCTTTTAAAATAATGAGCTAGTTTTCTTGCTAGGTAACTGCATATGCCTTTACAGACTTGGAACTTATGTCCAGAGGATTGTACATGTATTCAATTTTGATTGAAGTCTAAAACAGGAAATGAAATGTTCTATCTGTGCCTCCTCCTCTCTCCCTCTGTCCCTCCCTCCCCCCTCTGTGTGTGTGTCTGTGTGTGTATGTGTGTGTGTGTGTTTTGCCTGGGTGTGAATGTGTAGGTGAAAGTATGTGAGTTTACATATGGAGGCCAGAGGACAATCTTGAATATCATTCCTGAGGTACTGTTCACCTTCATTTTTTATTTATTTTGAGACACACCAAGTTGACCAGGCTACTTGATCACAGAGCACCAGGTATCCAGCTTGACATACCTCCCCAGTGCTGGAATTAGAAGTACATGCTTCCAGGATCAACATTTCTCCTGGATTTTATCATGGCTAACATTCACCCTGACTTGATGATTAATGACAACAAATTATATGTACACTTCCCATGGCAAGAAAGATTTGAAGGAAACAGTCAATGTCATGAAATGTCACCACTACCTTTACATTGTCCCCTAGTATAAAGTAAGGGCACTGAGAGAGATAATTTTAATAAGAATGCATCATGTCCCATATTATTACTTCCTCAGACGTCTGGGACTTTTTGCCTGACAGAACTTGGGACAATTATCTTGTCCACTCTGTCCAGATGATGTGCTGACAGGTTATTTTCTGAGCAATAACTTGAGATATGTGACCCACTGTCCTTGCCAGCAGAGAGCCTGTTTTGTAGCTGACAGCAGCAGTCACTCCACAGAGAGCTTGACATTTGTAGCTTTGTAGCCTTTGGGTCAGACACATCTGTACTTGGTTTCTTAGGTTGGAAAGGCAGCCTTGACATTTTTTCATTAGTTTGTTTATTTGTTTGAAAGTTAGATTCTGACATTGTTTTTATTTTCTTTCAAATGACAGCATGGTTCTGTTGGAGCCTTCCATACATCTAATCAGCAACTGTACCTATATAATCACAGCTTTTCAATTCTAGTACCATATTCCCCGTCTTGTCAGTAAGGCATAGTTAGCTCCATTCAAAATGTAGATGAGATTTCTGAAACTCAATCCTTAGTACAGATACGATTCCTATTGTTGTCTACAGAGATGTTAGTAAGGCAATGGCTATGTACATCAGCCTGTTAGAGTGCTTAAGTAAAATATGTTCTTCTTATATCTACTAAGTGGATTCAGTTTCATTAATAAATGTTGGAGAAGAGAAATGTCTTATTGTGAAAAGACTATTAAATTTAGTATCAGCGAATACTTTAGGTCTTCATTTCAGTGGCCATTTGATTTTCATATTTCTTTCTCATGTGGTACATTTAATATTTCATATATATTATATAAGGTGGTTGCTAGGATAATGGAGTCCATCTTGGTCATAAAAGCCAATAAAATACTAAGAAAAAAGAAGGTTAGATTCTATCTCCTCTTTTGAACTACAGAGAAAATTTAGTAAAGCCATAAGTATATAGTAGATTAGCTGGAAGTTAGCTCCCTCTCTGTCTTATCCATGTCACCTAGGTTAGCTTTACTGTTACATGTGCTCCCCTAGTGCAAACATTTTTGAAATTCCCATGATTTAATGCCATAGCTTCAAATGCTCTCTCTATTCAAGTGTTTATTTGATCTCTGTCACTTTTTTTGCCCCATCCTCTTTCTCTTCCTCTCTTCTGTCTCCATCCTCTCTCTGATAGATAACTGGTTGGACTCCAGGCTTCTTAAACTCACCACAAATAGTCAGTACTCTCAGATTTCTGTTTCATGTCTGGCTTCTTTATCAGGATTGGTATTTCTTCCTTTCTATAAGCATTTGGGACCAATACTGTAATCATTTTGAGCATTCCCTTTCCTACTTCCCTACATCTGAGCAACAATAAGTTCTGCAGTCTAGATCTCAGAAGCAATAGCGGCGGCTCCTCCTCATTGCCAACATCCTTACTCTGCCCTTCATCAACAGCCTAGCACAGGAGTAGCCAAAGATGTTGTTGCGTCAGCTTACCAATCTATTTTGCTCATCACCGCTATGACCATAACGTTAAATAATGATTCCCAAATTATCTTTGTGTGTGTATTTGTGTGTGTTTGTGTGTGTGTGTGAGAGAGAGAGAGAGAGAGAGAGCAAGAAAGAGAGAATACAAAGACAGAGACAGACAGAGAGAAAAAAGAGAGAGCGTCTTATTCTACTAAAATTGAACCTAACGTTCTATGAAGCAGCAGAAGATGAGTCTGGGCAGCCATGCTGGTCCCTCTTCAGGGTCCTCCTACTGACACTATCTCCCTCCCACTTACAGAGCCTCCTTAGATGCTCTCCTGGGAAGTCAGTGGAAAACCACCCTGAAAACATCTTTTCAGACAAGTTAATTATAACTAGATGGTAAAATTGCATTTCAAGTGTGCTACAAGGAAATAAGCTTGAGCACATTAAATTAAAACCTATCTCAATGATAGGGAGGGTTCAGAAGGATAAAATGATGATTATTATTGGATTATACCCGGCCATCCCAAAACTCTGGTTTTAAACAATCTCTTAACATCATTGTTAATTGAGGAGAGTCGAGTTTCCTAGAAAATGTCATTTGCTCACAGAAGTCTGTTAGAAATGGTCATTTTCACCAGGATTGGTGATCTCCTCCCATAATAATGAATCGCACTAAAAAGAAGTTCCCCAGATCCTGGAGACTGTACTCAGTTTCCCATTGATAGTCACATCAGTATCCTACTCCTAAGCACTACCAGTTACCTGACAAGAATGACCTGTTGACATCACCAACCTGAGGAATCTCTGACTTTTATTCCTTCTGACATTTTACAACATTAAGAGAAAATATAATCTAAACTCTTCTTTGTATCATTCTCAACCTCTAATCCTCCACTAGTGGGAGTTTCATTGATCTGATATGGATTCCAGAGCCGACAGGAAATTCAGGCTAACATGTAATTAAGGAATTCCTTGGATAACACCATAATACATAATTAAACTTTACATCTGAGGCCATCCTGTAGTGAGCCATATGTTTGTTTCATCTTCAAAGAGATGTTAATCTTGAAAGGTATGATTTACAAGACAAACCATCCACATTACAACTATTTGTGATGTAAGTTTTACTAGGTATAGAATTGCAGGTATTTCTAAGTAACGAGACAAAACTTTGGATTTGGTATCTTTAGAATAGAGACAGTTACGCATATCAATTGATAAGTATCTATTTAAATAATTTTCCTTTTGTAGTAGAAAATGCTAATGTACATATGGCAGAAAGGGACAGTTGGAGATAGGGTCATAGTTCATGGCAAGGAATATGGCCATCTCTAGGTGGCTTTAAGGACAAAAGACTCTTTAACAAATAAACAGATGAATCCAAGAACACTCACGTTAAGAAAGGCAAACATGCTTTTGGACACTTTCTTCATTTCCTGGGCAGCCTTTATGATGACTTGTAGATTTTCAGGGGTAGAAATAATAAAACGCTGTGTGAGAGGCTCAGCGTGCCTCCGATGCAAGGTTTTTCTGCCCACTTTTGCTGATACAGGGGATTTGGTGGTAGCTTTGAGTATTTGGGGTTTTATCCTAATTAATCCTCTTAGCTTCAGAGCTCTGAGCCCCAGCCATGCACTGAATGTACAGTGTGTGCACTGGAGAGGTGGCAGCACAGGCTGCAGCAGAACTTTAGTGGATAGGAACAGAAGAGGTTGCAGAACTCACTGTTTTCATGTGGAGTGACACCCAGTACAGGGTGAGGCAACTGGCTCCCCAAAGATCTCTCTGACTTAGACTCCTGGTGAAGGGGGACATGCAGCATCCCGAAAAAGGAAAATCCAATTTTAACTAACAGGTAAAATGTTCAACGTCTGAAGTACTTTATTGATACAAATTAAATACACACATGCATCTATATCTATGTCTATCTATATATATCTCTCTATATGTATGCATTCCTTTCTTCAGGCATCAAATAAAGTGATGAATACCTAACCTAATAGAGGGTTTCTTTCTCTCTTTTTTCTTTCCTTTTTTTTTCAGTCCAATACAATGAGAACAAGAGACACTAGTGTCACGTGATACAGAATGAAAAATGGGATAGAACTGTAAAACATCCTACATTAGCCCCCTTGCTTAGCAAACTATATAAAATAGGAAACTCACAAAGAGTAGCAATGTATTGCTATCATAGTTATGGAGACTGAGAAGCAGCTCATTGGCATCTAGTGGAAGCCTTATCATCACACGTAGCAAAGCCAGATATCATCAGTGGGAAAGTACATAGGATAACAGAGGCCACTCTCTCTCTTCTTACATATCCACAAATACTACCATGGAGAGTATCTTCTCAAGTTCATCTGCTCTAAATTATCGGTGAAAGACCTCACCTTAGGTACCAGTACCTTATACATTTGGAGATTGCATTTCTAATCCATGAAGCTTGGATGGGACACCAGCAAACCCT
Organism: Apodemus sylvaticus; assembly: GCF_947179515.1. NCBI lineage: Eukaryota > Metazoa > Chordata > Mammalia > Rodentia > Muridae > Apodemus > Apodemus sylvaticus. The sequence goes on along the minus strand of NC_067490.1, from coordinate 22,866,307 downwards.
GGAGATTCACCAAACAGTAAATATATTTGTTTTGTATTCATAAGAAGGAACGACTTGCCATCAGTAGGAATAAGTTGGGATAAAGTGGTGAGTAACATCTTTGTTGTGATGTAGTTGCTTTTTGAACAACATTTGAGTTATGAAGTTTTTAATTTTTTTTCTGAAAAATATTTTTTAGAAAGAAGAACCACCTCTCATGGAGATCCAGTAACTGAAAGAAACTCAGCCCCAGAGATGCCCATCAGTAGGAAGGGGGAGGGGGCAAAAGAATAGAAACCTTAAAATAAGACTTGAGTATGAAATGGCTTCTGTTAATTAGTTAAATACAACGTATGAGATTCATGGCACACATCTGTAATCTCAGTACTTGGGGGGCGGGTATTAGAGGAAGGGTTTCTGAACTTCAGAGCAAATTTTGGACTCTCCTGTGATAATGACATTTGCAATACAACAAAAACAAAAGCACAAACACAGAAATGAAAAAAAAAGACAAAGACAAAAGAGACAGCTTAAATTATATTTTACAAAAAATGTAAATTTACCCATTTGGCACTTAGTACATAAAATAAATGGAAGCTCTATTGTCTCATGGCCCAAGTAATCATTTTTTAAGGCATAACTCACAAATGACATTAATTTCAAATAACTGATGTTTTATTTTTTATTGAAAGCCTCGCTGAGATAATTCATACATTGCCTATTAAATAGGGGAATCCTCTAAGTAGGATTGTATCATGTAAGAAACAGATACAAAGTAAGCCTCTTGTAGAATTTTTAACTCTGCAAAGAAGATGCTGGTATTGTCTAAACAAAGAATATTCTGGGGGCTGGAGAAATGGCTCAGCAATTAAGAGCACTGGCTGTCCTTCTGAAGGGTTCTTGTTCCATTCTCAACATCCACATAGTTACTCATAACTATCTATAACCACTGAGCCAGGTATCTATCCTCTTCAAACCTCTGCACGCAAAGGCACGTAAGTGGTATAAAGATATACCTGTCGGCCAAACACACATATATGAAAGATATTACAAACAACCTTCTGCTATTTGAATATAAGATATCCTACAAAAGCCCACATATTAAAATCTTGGTCCTTGTTGGCTCAACAGGAAAGTAGTGTATGAATGAGGCCTAGTGAGAAGAAATTGGATCATTGAGGATAGGCATTTGTAGATTCTCTTGAGACACTGTCTATTTCTTGACTGTACTGGCTGGTTTTGTGTGGCAATTTGACACAAGCTGGAGTTATCACAGAGAAAGGAGTCTCAGCTGAGGAAGTGCCTCCATGAGATCCAGTTGTAAGGCATTTTCTCAATTAGTGGTCAAGGCAGGGTGGGCTCCTTGTGGGTGGTGACATCCCTGGGCTGGTAGTCTTGGGTTCTGTAAGACAGCGAGCTGAGCAAGGCAGGGGAAGCAAGCCAGTAAGGAACATCCCTCCATGGCCTCTGCATCAGCTCCTGCTTCCTGATCTGCTTGAGTTCCAGTCCTCACTTCCTTTAGTGATGAACAGCAGTGTGGAAACCCTTTCCTCTCCAACTTGCTTCTTGTTCATGATGTTTGTGCAGGAATAGAAACCCTAAAACGGAATATACATTTGCTTCCTGATTTCCACTTCCACAAAGCAAATAATTTGGCCCCGTCAGAGTCCAAAGCACAACAGAGTCAAGCAGTTATGGAGCAAAATCTTCTCAACTGTGAAGCAAAACATACCTTTTCTGATTATAAATTGATGATCTCAGGCCTTTTGTTACCATAAGGGGAATATGGCTAATACCTACTCTTATGAACATTGTTTAGTGCCTCCTTTAATTGTTCTTGTAAAGATGATTCTTTGTTTCTTCTCTCACTGTGATTTAATCAATACTAGTAGCATCGGAGACTATATAATATGTAAATAAAATATGTACAGTTGCATAACCCGATAACGCAGAAAAGTTATAATACATATGGATTTCCACATGCTATAAATATAGTTGAAATACACTGTAGTAAGCTAGATACAACTCTAATTTAGAAGTCTGTAAATTATGTTTCTTATCATGTTTGTTCTTTAATCAGTGCCTCATTCATTTATATTTTATTGTGATTATATTTGTACCTATCAATGACTGCTACTCCCCTTTCTTTCCCTACAAATCTAAACTATTTCCTCTGTGGCATCCACTGAAGAAAATGAGGTTCTCCACGTGGGAAGTGTTATTCATAATAAATTAAAAAGCAACACATCAGGTTTTCTCAATGCACAAAAGGCAATTCACATTTCTCTTGATATGTTTTGCAGGTTTAATTTTATTTAAATTATGCACATGTGTGTGTATGCTTGCAGGAGGGTATGTGCACATGAGCATATATATTCATGGCATCCAGCAGAGGCTGTTAGTTGGACTTACAGGCAGTTGTTAGCTGCCTTGTAAGGGTGCAGGGAATCAAACTCGTGCTCTCTGTAATAGGAGCTATAACTCCTTGGGCTTTCTGTAACCTGCCAGCTTCCCAATAATGACTCGGAGACTTTTAATTAATTATGAAACCTCTAGGCCTTAGCTTAGGTTTGTTCCCAACTAGTTCTTATACTTAAGTGAATCCATTTATATTCATCTATAGTCTGCCATGTGGCTCAGTACCTCTCCTCCGTTCATACATCCAACTCCCTCTGTATCCTGCTGACACATCTTCCAGTGCCTGACTCTTGCCCAGAGTCTGTTCTCTCCCCGAAAGTCCCACCTTTCCTCTTCTGACTCAGCTTTTCTCTTCTGACTCAACTTTCAGCTCTTTATTAAACCGATCAGAAGTTAATGGAGGGAGATTTTACAAGCTAGGATACAGCCATATGAAGAACAATACCAAAGTCCAGTCTGCACTCAATTCTCTGACAGCACAGAGATTAAGCGTTTGAAAAATACAAACACAGTCTTTACACAGTGCACAAAAAAAGATCACCCCCCAAAGCAGTGTGCGCTGTTCTCCTATGAGCTATCTCTCTAGACCTCCAAGTTTCTCTTAATGAGCATCCCCAAGCACACAGATTTTCAGTGGAGAATATCACCCATGCAACTCATTACTCCATTGTTTCCCAAGAATGCAGGAGATCAGTCTTCCACTTCATCATCATGCCCTGTCACTAGGACTTCATAAAATTATGCTTTGGGGCCCCAGTTTTGAGTCATGATTCCATATCTATTAGCCTTCTTTCAGTATAACTTGGGGACCTCATTTTCAAGTTGTTTGGAATCATTTTTGGAACCAGAAAATAAAATGTAGAACTCAAATATTCATTTCTGTGATTAACATATCATCATGAACATGTAACTACGTAACTGATTTCCTTTATTTGGTTCTTTTCTTTTATTCTTTCAAATGTTATCCCCTTTCTGGGTTTTACCTCCGGAAACCTCCCTATCCCATACCCCCTTCCCCCTGCTTCTATGTGAAGGGCATCCAGCCTTCACAGGACCAAGGGCCTCTTCTCCCATTGATGTCAAACAAGGCCATCTTTTTCTACATATGTGGCTGGAGCCATGGGTCCTCCACATGTACTGTTTGGTTAGTGGATTAATCCCTGGTAGCTCTGAGAGGTCTGGTTGGTTGACATTGTTGTTCTTTCTATAGGGCTGCAAACCCTTTGAGCTCCTTCAGTCCTTTCTCTGACTCCTCCATTGGAGACCCATGCTCAGTCCAATGGTTGGCTGCAAGCATCCTCTTCTGTATTTGTCAGGCACTGGCAGAGCCTCTCAGGAAAGAGCTATACCAGACTCCTGTCAGCAAGCATTTCTTGGCATCCACAATAGTGTCTGGGTTTGGTGACTGTATATTGGATGGGTCCCCAGGTGGGGCAGTCTCTGGATGGCCTTTCTTTCAGTCTCTACTCCATACTTTGTCTCCGTATTTGCTCCTGTGAGTATTTTGTTCCCACTTCTAAGAGGGACTGAAACATCCATACTTTGGTCTTCCTTCTTCTTGAGCATCATGTGGACTATGACTTGTATCTTGGATATTCTGAGCTTTTGGGCCTACATCCACTTATCAGTGAGTGCATACCAGGTGTGTTCTTTTGTGAGTCGGTTACCTTACTCAGGATGATTTTTTCTAGTTCCATTCATTTGCCTAAGAATTTCATGAAGTCATTGTTTCCAACTGCTTTTCCTGGTCGTTTTTGTAATACCCTATCTACCCATCTCTGTATGTTCCTGGCCACCAGTTTCTTTATATGTCTTTCTGCTTACAAGTAACTGTAACCAGGGAAAGTATTCACACTACATGATATGAATAGAGAAAATATCTATGCTCACAAAGAACAAATGACCAGTTTGTTCATTTTGCAGAAGAGCTTTATCTCTGCTGCTATCTTTTTTCTTTATCCCTTTTTCTGTCTGACCTTTCATAGTCCTAGTTTACTGGATTCCCTTCAAAAGTTACAGACCTTAAAGAAGACTTATAATCATTTCTCTTTAGTTGTCTGCTTGAAATTATTTGCAAAGTAACATATAGAGATACAACTTCACAAAAGAGGAGAAATTTTAAGATAAGTAATTATTTTGAAAGTCGTTTATTTCAATTGCTATCTATGAAATGCAAAGGTTTTTATGTATTCAACTAATATTAGTAAAAGGACTATATAAGTTTCTTACTCAAAACCTTAAAATCAGTTTCTACTCTGAGTTCTAGAACAATGCCTATGAATTAAACATACTTGGGTATTTAAGCCATATTAATTTACGTCCCCTGAAGTTTTAAATATTGATTGTAGTTGTACAAAGATTCAAGATGAATGAAGATCAGATACAAGAAAAATGAACTTGCTGCTTAAAATTCTTAGTCTTGTATCTCTGCATATAACAAGTTCTTGTGAAGTACAGGAAACACCTATTACTTCAAAGAATATAATCACAGCCATCAATGAGATTTAGTCCACAGTAATATTAGATTCCATTTTAAAACATTTAAATGTTCTTTAAGAATAATATATGTGGGGCTGGAGAGAAGGCTCAGTGGTTAAGAGCACTGACTGCTCTTCCAAAGGTCCTAAATTCAGTTCCCAGCAACCACATGGTGGCTTATAACCATCTGAAAAGGTATATGATGACCTCTTTTGGTTTGTCTGGAAACAACTACCGTGTACTCATATAAATAAAATAAAACTTTAAAAAAAGAGAAAAGAATAACTTATTCAAGTTAGAATTGAGGTGCTATATGTTCTTATTATATAATCTTACGTAGTAGGTTTAATATCACCAAATGTGGAATCCTATAGTCTTCAAGGATTTACATTACACAGCAAAGATATTTTTAATTTTTCAAAATGCAAAGTATGAAAGCAACTTCTCATTTAGTTCATCTACATTTCTTGCCAGTTAAGCAAAGGATACTGCCAATAAATAAGAGCTGATGTCCAGTTTCACTAGTGTTGATCCTGTTAGAGTCTTGTGATGGGTAGCCATGGCTATCAACTTGACATAATTTAGAACCATCTAGAAGAAATGCTAGGCACATCTGTAGGGATTTTCCAGAGACCTGAGTGAGTTTGGAAGCTCTACCCTCAAGATGAGCAGCATCATCCCCTTACTGAGGTCCTGGGTAGAAAAACATGGAGAAGATAAACCCAGCCATGGTCACTGCTCTCAATGTCCTAACTACAAGCTCAGTGTGACCAGTGGCTTTATATCACAGTGTGAACAATGCCATCATTCGTACCTTGAGAATTCAAAATACAGCTATTTCTTCATGCGTTGCTATTTGAGTTTGGTTCTAGGCTATCTATATGCTCATCTTTTCTGTTTTAAAATTATGGACTCACAACATACTTACAAAGGTTAAAACTATACAAAATTATTTTGTACTATGAACAATTTAAGCTTATCTCTGATTAGCTTACAAATAAATGAAACAGACTATGACTATTTTATTTGGCTTTGATGATTTCCGAGATCACTGCCCCCAATCTACTGCAAACCTGGCTACCTCCCTAGCAGTGTACATTCTGAGATCACCTCCCCCCAGTCTACTTCAAACCTGGCTGCCTCTCTAGCAGTGTACCCCAGATACTTGCTGTTTCTCTTGGTCATATGTCATGGTTCCTCTTCCCTTTTGGAAGCTTCCTCTTTCTCTTCCTCCTTTTTTCCTCTTTCCTCCTCTAACTAGGTTCCCCATAACCTGCCTACCTCCAATCCTTCCAGTAATTGGTAATAGCCAATTTTATTTAACCAATAGTTTTAACTCAAGGAATAAAGTTTGCATAACAAACGCTTGTAAGCAAGAGAAGTCACTCATTAGCATTACAAAACATAGCAATAGGCCAAACTTCAAGGACTATTCTTAGGGAACCACAGTTCCCATATTTTTGCTTATTTTCAGTCCCTCAAGAAAGATAAGTTCCCTTGCTCCTTTCTTTACCAGGTGTGGCCTTCTGTTTAAAGTGTGTGTGGAAACAGGCAGAGCAAGGCACACTATCTTATTTCCTTTTCAATCGTAAATAATAGATGGCATACATCAGGATATAAACCTGTGAGCCAAGATGGCAGCCCCATCGCAATCCGTGCTCATGGGATATTTTATTTTTAATATCATTCTGTAACAATGCTACCCTGCCACAAGGTGCAGAGAATCAATTGATCAGGACTCATGGGATGTCACAGAGACTAAAGTGGAAATCAGGGAGTCTATCTGGGTCTGGCCTAGGTCCTCTGCATATATCTTAGGGTTGCATAGCTTAATGTTCTCATGGGACTCCTAACAGTGGGAGTCGGGGCTCTCTCTGAGTCTTTTGCCTGCTTTTGGGACTTTTTCCTCACACTGGGTTGCCTTGTTCATCCTTGCGTTAGGGAAGATGCCTAGTCTTTTATTTATTTATTTATTTATTTATTTATTTATTTATTTATTTATTTGATATTTTCTTTATTTACATTCCGTTATCCCCTTCCCTGGTTTCCCCTCTGAAAACACCCTATCCTATCCCCTCTCCCCCTGTTCACCAACCCACCCACTCCTTCTTCCCCATCCTGGCATTTCCCTATACTGGGGCATCGAGCCTTCTCAGGACCAAGGGCCTCTCCTCCTAGTCTTATGCCTTATTTTGGTTGATCTTCACGAGAGTACTATTTTTCTAAAGGGAAATAGAGGAGGAATGAATTTAGAGGAGAGTGGAGGTAGTGGAAAGAGACTGAAAGGAAAGGAGGGAGGGTAAGATATGGTAGGGATGTAATATATAAGAGAAGAGTAAGTAAATAATAAATAAATACATAAATAAATAAATAAGTAAACTAAACAATGCTGCCCCAATTCTATAGTGAGAATCATAACTGACAAAATTGCTCCATGTTTACTTACTGTATCAATATTTCAAAACACATACACCCCTAGTGTTATCCCATTATTTAAACTTCATAGTCTTTTTGTCCCAATGTTTATATTGACCTCACATCATAACAGCAAACCATCTGTATATTTTAATAGAGAATTGATGGAAATCAAATTGGGGTGGGGGGGTCTATAGGTACCTGAACTACCCCTACCATTCACTCAACTTACAGACTGATAGAGCACAGAAATCAATACTTATAAAGTTTCCTGAGAATTTCAAGATATTATTTCATCCTATTGTCTTCTTCAGTGACCACCTTTCCTCAGGGAAAGTCTAAGGTTAACATATTTTAATATTTTACATCTCATAGTTTCTCTTTTAAAGACTTTGTTCTTTCCTTCATCCTTAGCAGTTTTGTGGAGATGTATCTTGAACCAAGTTGGGAGAATGCTGTGTTGATTGTTACAGGCTCCTAGGTAATTGTATCTGTGTTTAAATTCTAACTCCAATATCTACTATTTGCCTGAAGAAAATGTTGAAAGAACTCTTTAAAGGAGCTGGGTATAAGAGAAAATATGTACATTTAGAGGTAGAAACTTATTATTATTATTATAAACTTTATTATTTACAAGTAAACAATAATCCCACACAGAAATAAACCAGATCTGGAGAAAAATGTTAATTCACATGTCTTACATATTAGCAGCTCCAGAAGACTGGCTTGCCTAGTATACGTGGAGACATGATTTAGGGTGTTGGTCATAGAAAGTTTGTAGATGAATTTACATATAAACTAATTTTGAATGATAAGTGACAAATTAATATATTCTCAGGGGTGGAAACGTGGTTCTTTTGATTCTCAATCATAGACACCTGGGCACAGAAACTGGAGTTTGAAGACTTGGAACTTACATTTTATGTTCTGCCAAGGAATCCCCACCAGCACACCAAAAGCTGCTTCACTAATACTGATGGGGAAAAGTTCCATTTCCTAATCTAGATTCTTCCCCCCACCCCCATGTTTTCTGCCTCAGTTTGTATGAAATGCCTTTCTTTTACACTTGGCCTCCTGCTGCTGTGGCTGACTTTCTGGCCCAGTGTGCTGCCAAAGCTGCACACATGGAAACCCTTGCCCCTCCTTTCATCTTCTTTTTCCGTTTGCTTCTCTTGAGGAGAGAAACTGTGGAGATGAAGGACTGAACTGGAACAAAACATAGCATGGTAGAGGAGTCTCAAGGGGGAAATTTTAATCTAAAATTAAGGACAAAGAATATATAAAAGATTAAAGTAATCCCAAACTTAACAGCAGTAAAGTTCTATCAACTACTGTAGATGCAGATGATGTTTAAGAGAGAGAGGTGGACAGAAGATGGGCGATATGTCAAGTATAGAGGGCAGGACACAGCTAGAGGATATGGCCTAGGATGTCAATTCATAGATAAGTTTTCCAAAAATATATACACATATTTCCCAATTTAATTTGTGTGTACACACGTGTGTGTGTGTGTGTGTGTGTGTGTAAAGCAGGCCAAACATAGGCATGCGTGCATGTGTAAGCCATCTGTTATTTGTAAGTAGTCATTCACCTTGTGTGTTCAGTGAGACAAGGTCTTTCATTGGGGCCTGGAGCTCACTAAATAGCTTAGTCTGATTGGCCAACAAGCCTCAGGGGTTCCCACAATGTCTGCCTCCACAGCTCTGAGGTTACAGCCTGTACCACTGAATTCATATTTGTATCTGTATGCTGGGATTGAACTTGTGTTCTCATGTTTGCATAGCAAGTATTTTGCAGACAGAACTATCTCATTAGTCCTTGTATAAATGGGACCATAGCTGGGCTAAATTGATAAATGATGGTGTTAATGTACGATGGAATAGTATACAGCAATTAGGATGAAGATATATTACTATGCACAATGAGAGGCACATCACATATATTTAAGCTGAATAGAACAAGATTCAAGAGTTAATACAGTATGATTTACTTTGATAAATGAGCAGACAAACTAATCCATCCTCCCCTAAAAACATGTTTCTTAGTATAGCAGTCAGTTACTACTCTGTGCTCCAGACTTTTAAAAAAGTAGACATTATTTTGTGCATTTTCTGGACTTCTGAAATCCATGGGACCCTTAGCTAGATATCTCCTGTTTATGCTTGCTTTTAACATTTAGTGAAGCTATCACCTTCATCTACTGAAGGGTAATGCTAGTCTTCTAGCTGTTGCTTGAACCTTATACACTTGCTGGTTATTTCCTTTCAGTGCCTGTTCTAGGTGATGCCATACTGTCCATAAGCTGGGAATTAAGTCCCTAGAGCAGGTGATATGAAGGAAAGGATGAGCAAGACAGGAACTGCAACATCTTGTTAACCTGGTTTTAAAAACTAGGTCATATCCATCACTTCTGCTCTGTTTACTGGGCATGCCAATGGTACAACACAGGGATTGAGAACTCAGAGATTTGGGTACCAACAAAAGCATTATGGTTCCTGTTGAAGACACCTTATCACATCTCATAAAAATTTAAATTGGTGTATCTGGGTAGTTTTATGATAAAGAAGTTGCTATTAATAATATAAATGTTAGAAAATATTCACTCGGGGAAAAAAATTAGCTTAGCCCTTCAAACCAGGGTGTGTGTGTGTGTTTAAACAGAAAACTCGTTAAGGATTCCTTGCTAGAGGTCCCACTTTAAATATGTCCATCTTGTTTTAATATTTTTTATTCTTAATCATGTATGTGTGTCTGTTTGTGTATCTGTGTATGTGCATGAAAATACAGGTGAAGGTAGAGGACAGAAGAAGACATTTGAGCCCCTGAGGCTGGAGTTATAGGAGACTGTGGTTCACCCAATAAGTGCTGAGAAATGAACTCAGGACTTCTGTAAGAACATGCCACTCTCTAATTTGCTGGGTCATCATTTTAGCTTCGAAATACCTCAACTCTCAAATCACTTAAAACAGTGACTGTGATTTAAATAATGAGGGCTTTGAGGAAAGCTTAAGATAGAAAAGTTTTTCATATCCAGAGGTGTGTAGATGCCCTAAAATAATTAAAATGTTTATTATTAGTAACATGTGGCATGAACTTGGAAATTTTTCAAAGCATCAGCTTAGAGAATGAGTCAGTTTCTGTCACTGGAGGCAATCAAATGTATATGCTCAGCTTATTGAGTAAATCAGAATTTTATATGTTATAAGGTACCTCTGTAAGAGTCTAAGGGCATAACTATCAACTTCATTAAGCCATATCTCAGGCTACAGATGGCTTAAAGGTTAAATGTGCATACTGTTCTTACAGATGATGAGAATGTGGTTCCTAGCAGTCACATCAGGCAGTGCACAACTGCCTATGAGTATTGTTCCCAGGAGATCCAGTGGCCTCCATAGATACCTGGATTCATATGAAGACACACCACACACACAGACAGACACACACACACTTTTTTAAAATCTTAAAAAGCTATGTTTATAAGCCCTTCCTTTTTTTTTTTTTTTCACTTCTTAGTTTGTGGGCATGGTCCAGCTGCTTAAAGGGAGAAGCAGAATTTGTAAGGAGGACAGAATTGCTGTTCCGGTTAATTCTGTGGTCTGTCCTAAGTAATCAGAGTTAGTCAGAACTCCATGACACAACCTCTGAAAAGGAGGATTTGGAGAATATATATTTTTGGAGATTTTAAACAGCTCCCTATTACAGGTTCTGGATTAGATCCATAAATATATAAATGAATATGAACTATAATATTAGTGTTAAATAAAATGGAAATAAAGGGTATGAAGTAATTACTGAAGCCACTCTGTGATTAGGTACTTTCTGTTATAAATCACCCCACCCCCCAGTTGTGGAGGCAGAGCATAATGAGGTAGCGACTTAACTATATGAATTTTGAAAGACCAACTTCTGTACATTAGTAATCTTCAAAGATAGAAATGCAATTATGAATAGTTTGTGAGTTTATCAGTGATTGACAACATGAATTGGTGATGTCATTTCTAAGCATCACTTATGATGAGTCTGAATTCTTTTCTGACCCATTTAATTAGTAATTATGCACCCTCATCTACTTTCAAATGTGCACAATAAATTTAGCAAGGATTAAGAAGGGATAAAATATTCTTGGGTTACTACCAGAGAGAGGTTCAAGGCTTAGTAGAATTTGGCTCCATAGGTCTGTTAACCTCATTGTCAGGAAATTAGCATTAATTTTCCCAGGAGCATTACAGTTTAGGAGCCTCAAGGATTTTACTTATTAAAAGGAGACAGCAAAGATGTAGGGTTCAGGAAGCAGGCTCCAGAGTCTCAATTACCTACCCTTCATTGATTGGCTGTATGACCTCCGTTTCTTCATCATTTAAAACCAGGTAGTAATAGTCCCCAACTTCTAAAACTTCTGTGAGGATTTCACTAGACATGTAGGTAAAAATGGTCCAGATGGTGCTAAGCACTGAGCATGGACTAGGAGAGCAGCTAAAACCCAAGTAAGGTGCAAAACAATAGCCAGAGGTCCTTCTACTTTTAGGTGCAAAGTGGGAGGCAGAGACAGGAAAATCCTTGGAATCTCATGGATCAGTTGCCTAATGCACTAAGCAGAAACTGGCAAGAGAGACACTGCCTCAAAAAGGTAGAAGTTGAAGACCAAAACCTGAGGTTGTCTTCTGCCCTCCACACAACAAGAGTTAGCTGTCATTCTACATATTCTGAACACAGCGAAGTAAGAAAGTACAGATTTCAAAAAAAAAAAATGTCTAGAATGGGCTTGGAACTTTGTATATGAAGTAGACAAGATTTTTCATTTAAAGCAACTAAGATGTTGCCCCCAAGTCCACCTTTCTTTCACAAAATCTACACTTGAAATTTCGGAAGTTTACCTCCCTTAACATTTCAATTGATTAGAAAGAATTTATTTAACATACACCTCCATTTGATGAATGGTTAAGAAGCATATATTTGTTAGCTCATTTGCTGTGTGTGTATGTGTGTATGTGTGTGTGTATGTGTATGAATGTATGTGTGTTGAGATATGGTGTGCTTGTGGTGTGTCTGTGTGATTATATATATTGTGTATATGAACATATGTGTGTTGAGATATGGTGTACTTGTGGTGTGTATGAGTGAGTGTGTAATGTGTGTGTGTGTGTGTGTGTGTATGTATGTAAATGTCAGAAGACAAATAGTGGCTGGGAATTATCTGCTTCTAATATGTGGGTTCCAGTGGTCTTGCAACTTAGCAGTAAGTACCATTTTCTACTGAGCCATCTTGCCAGAACTACATTTTCTTAAAACTCAGATAGATTACAAATTTAAGATAGATATATACACATGTATATGTATATATGTATATATGTATATATATATACACACATGTATATGTATATGTATAGATATAGATCAATATAGATCGATATAGATATAGATATTCCTAAATTGTCTTTAAGTAGTTAATTATAATATATTCACTTTTTATTTCCTTGAAAGTATTAAAAATGATAACTCCTGGCTAGATCTAAGCAACCACATTACTATGGTCTAGGTAAGGCACAGACACAGATGAGCTTTAAGGTAACAAAAGACAAACACGTTGCACACTAAGGAAAAGTTGAAATCCCATCTGTTCTTTCAGAATAGGAAGGGAGTTGAAGGGTACAGCTTTGCTATTCCAGAGATGCTGACAGATTGAAAGTGTCAATCTAGGCTTAATGTGTTGCCTGCATATTGACAGAAGAGTTTTGAGTGGGGAGTTGTGGGAAATTTTGTTCAACAGACAGTAACAGCTTTCAAGAACGCAGTGCCTAGAACTCTACTTAATGTACTTAAAGTGAACGAAGGACGCTGACAGAGGAAGGAGCCATTTGTTTATAATTGTGACTTGAGAGGGGGGATTTGTGTTCACATCTAGAACCTGAAGGAGTTAGGAAACAGCTAGACATGTTTTTACTGAGTTTCCACTTCTCTCCACACTCAAAATGAATGAATGAATGAATGAATGAATAACAAATAAATATTCACTCATTCAATATATTTGAATGCTTCTACAAATCTGCCTACATATGTTTTTATGTACCTCTGAAATGAACGTAAAGTAAACCACATGGAAATGCAAGCAGAATAGTAAGTGACATCCCCCTACTTTTGCTTGGCTCTTGTGTATTTTATTCATTCATTTCTTTAGCCACTCAACTCACTTAAATATGTATCTAGTACATGGTAGTGTAGGCAGCTAAGATATAAATAAGGAAAAGTTTCAAGAAGTCATTGAAAACTTAAAATGCCAGCAATGGCATGACTTACTTGGGAAAGCAACTTACCAAGCGGTGATTTTGTGTCAAAGCTTCTTTTTCATTAGAGTAAGAAGTCATTTTTTTAAGAAGATTGATTAGCCTAAGGAACGGGCATGATTTCTATAGGTCCTATGGGAGTAGGGCCATAGAATTTCTTCTTTTTTTTTTTCTTTTCTTTTTTTTATTCGATATAATTTATTTACATTTCAAACGATTTCCCCTTTTCTAGCCCCCCCACTCCCTGAAAGTCCCGTAAGCCCCCTTCTCTTCCCCTGTCCTCCCACCCACCCCTTCCCACTTCCCCGTTCTGGTTTTGCTGAATACTGTTTCACTGAGTCTTTCCAGAACCAGGGGCCACTCCTCCTTTCTTCTTGTACCTCATTTGATGTGTGGATTATGTTTTGGGTATTCCAGTTTTCTAGGTTAATATCCACTTAATAGTGAGTGCATACCATGATTCACCTTTTGAGTCTGGGTTACCTCACTTAGTATGATATTCTCTAGCTCCATCCATTTGCCTAAGAATTTCATGAATTCATTGTTTCTAATGGCTGAATAGTACTCCATTGTGTAGATATACCACATTTTTTGCATCCACTCTTCTGTTGAGGGATACCTGGGTTCTTTCCAGCATCTGGCAATTATAAATAGGGCTGCTATGAACATAGTAGAACATGTATCCTTATTACATGGTGGGGAGTCTTCTGGGTATATGCCCAGGAGTGGTATAGCAGGATCTTCTGGAAGTGAGGTGCCCAGTTTTCGGAGGAACCGCCAGACTGATTTCCAGAGTGGTTGTACCAATTTGCAACCCCACCAGCAGTGGAGGAGTGTTCCTCTTTCTCCACACCCTCTCCAACACCTGCTGTCTCCTGAATTTTTAATCTTAGCCATTCTGACTGGTGTAAGATGAAATCTTAGGGTTGTTTTGATTTGCATTTCCCTAATGACTAATGAAGTTGAACATTTTTTAAGATGCTTCTCCGCCATCCGAAGTTCTTCAGGTGTGAATTCTTTGTTTAACTCTGTACCCCATTTTTTAATAGGGTTGTTTGGTTTTCTGGAGTCTAACTTCTTGAGTTCTTTATATATATTGGATATTAGCCCTCTATCTGATGTAGGATTGGTGAAGATCTTTTCCCAATTTGTTGGTTGCCGATTTGTCCTCTTGATGGTGTCCTTTGCCTTACAGAAACTCTGTAACCTTATGAGGTCCCATTTGTCAATTCTTGCTCTTAGAGCATACGCTATTGGTGTTCTGTTCAGAAACTTTCTCCCTGTACCGATGTCCTCAAGGGTCTTCCCCAGTTTCTTTTCTATTAGCTTCAGAGTGTCTGGCTTTATGTGGAGGTCCTTGATCCATTTGGATTTGAGCTTAGTACGAGGAGACAAGGATGGATCAATTCGCATTCTTCTGCATGCTGACCTCCAGTTGAACCAGCACCATTTGTTGAAAAGGCTATCTTTTTTCCATTGGATGTTTTCAGCCTCTTTGTCGAGGATCAAGTGGCCATAGGTGTGTGGGTTCATTTCTGGATCTTCAATCCTGTTCCATTGATCCTCCTGCCTGTCACTGTACCAATACCATGCAGTTTTTAACACTATTGCTCTGTAGTATTGCTTGAGGTCAGGGATACTGATTCCCCCAGATTTTCTTTTGTTGCTGAGAATAGTTTTAGCTATCCTGGGCTTTTTGTTGTTCCAGATGAATTTGATAATTGCTCTTTCTAACTCTGTGAAGAATTGAGTTGGGATTTTGATGGGTATTGCATTGAATCTGTATAGTGCTTTAGGCAAAATGGCCATTTTAACTATATTGATTCTACCGATCCATGAGCATGGGAGGTTTTCCCATTTTTTGAGGTCTTCTTCCATTTCCTTCTTCAGAGTCTTGAAGTTCTTGTCATACAGATCTTTCATATGTTTGGTAAGAGTCACCCCAAGATACTTTATAATGTTTGTGGCTATTGTGAAGGGGGTCATTTCCCTAATTTCTTTCTCAGCCTGCTTATCCTTTGAGTATAGGAAGGCCACTGATTTGCTTGAGTTGATTTTATAACCTGCCACTTTGCTGAAGTTGTTTATCAGCTGTAGGAGCTCTCTAGTGGAGTTCTTTGGGTCACTTAGGTAGATGATCATGTCGTCTGCAAATAATGATAGTTTGACTTCTTCCTTTCCAATTTGTATCCCTTTGACCTCCTTATGTTGTCGAATTGCCCGAGCTAGTACCTCACATACAATATTGAAAAGATAAGGAGAAAGGGGGCAGCCTTGTCTGCTCCCTGATTTCAGTGGGATTGCTTCAAGTTTCTCTCCATTTAGTTTGATGCTGGCTACCGGTTTGCTGTATATTGCTTTTACTATGTTTAGGTATGGGCCTTGAATTCCTGTTCTCTCCAAGACTTTAAGCATGAAGGGATGCTGAATTTTGTCAAATGCTTTTTCAGCATCCAATGAAATCACCATGTGGTTTTGTTCTTTGAGTTTGTTTATGTAGTGGATTGTATTGATGGATTTCCGTATATTGAACCAACCCTGCATTCCCAGGATAAAGCCTACTTGATCATGGTGGATGATCGTTTTGATGTGTTCTTGGATTCGGTTGGCAAGAATTTTATTGAGTATTTTTGCATCGATGTTCATAAGGGAAATTGGTCTGAAGTTCTCTTTCTTTGTTGGATCTTTTTGTGGCTTTGGTATCAGCGTAATTGTGGCTTCGTAGAAGGAATTGGGTAGTGTTCCTTCTGTTTCTATTTTGTGGAATAGTTTGAAGAGTATTGGTGTTAACTCTTCTTTGAAGGTCTGGTAGAATTCTGCACTGAAGCCATCTGGTCCTGTGCTTTTTTTGGTTGGAAGACTTTCTATGACTCCTTCTATTTCTTTAGGCATTATGGGACTGTTTAGATGGTCTAGTTGGTCCTGATTTAATTTTGGTATTTGGTATCTGTCAAGGAAATTGTCCATTTCCTCCAGATTCTCCAGTTGTGTTGAGTACAGGCTCTTGTAGTAGGATCTGATGATTTTTTGGATTTCCTCAGTTTCCGTTGTTATATCTCCCTTTTCATTTCTAAGTTTGTTAATTTGGATACTTTCTCTGTGCCCTTTGGTCAGTCTGGCTAAGGGTTTATCTATCTTGTTGATTTTCTCAAAGAACCAGCTCCTGGTATTGTTGATTTTTTGTATGGTTCTCTTTGTTTCTACTTGATTGATTTCGGCCCTGAGTTTGATGATTTCCTGCCTTCTATTCCTCCTGGGTGAAATAGCTTCTTTTTGTTCCAGGGCTTTCAGGTGTGTCATTAAGCTGGTAATGTATGCTCTCTCCATTTTCTTTTTGGAGGCACTCAGGGCTATGAGTTTTCCTCATAGCACTGCTTTCATTGTGTCCCATAGATTTGGGTATGTTGTGTTTTCATTTTCATTGTGTTCTAAAAAGTCTTTAATTTCTTTCTTTATTTCTTCCTTGACCAAGGTATCATTGAGTAGAGTATTGTTCAGTTTCCACGTGAATGTGGGTTTTCTGTTGTTTCTGTTGCTATTGAAGACCACTTTTACTCCATAGTGATCAGATAGGAGGCATGGGATTAGTTCGATCTTCTTATATTTGTTGAGGTCTGTCTTGTGACCAATTATATGGTCGATTTTGGAGAAGGTACCATGATGTGCTGAGAAAAAGGTATATTCTTTTGTTTTAGGATAGAATGTTCTATATATATCTGTTAAATCTAATTGGTCCAAAGCTTCAATTAGTTTCATTGTGTCCCTGTTTAGTTTCTGTTTTCCTGATCGGTCCATTGAGGAAAGTGCAGTGTTGAAGTCACCCACAATTATTGTGTTAGGTGCAATGTGTGCTTTTAGTTTTAATAAAGTTTCTTTTACGAAAGAGGGTGCCCTTGCATTTGGGGCATAGATGTTCAGGATTGACAGTTCTTCTTTTTGTATTTTTCCTTTGACCAGCAAGAAGTGTCCCTCAGGGTCGCTTTTGATGACTTTGGGTTGAAAGTCAATTTTATCTGATATTAAAATGGCTACTCCAGCTTGTTTCCTGAGACCATTTGCTTGTAAAATTGTCTTCCAGCCTTTTACTCTAAGGTAGTGTTTGTCTTTGACCCTGAGGTGTGTTTCCTGTAAGCAGCAAAATGTAGGGTCCTGTTTACGTATCCATTCAGTTAGTCTGTGTCTTTTTACTGGGGCATTAAGTCCATTGATGTTAAGAGATATTAAGGAATAGTGATTGTTACTTCCTATCATTTTTGACGTTATTTTTTAAATTTGAATGCTTAACTTCTTTTGGGTTTGATGAAAGGTTACTATCTTGTTTCCCTCCTTGTATTGGTGTTGTCCTCCTATTATCCTTTTTAGGGCCGGGTTTGTGGATAGATATTGGGTAAACTTGGTTTTGTCATGAAATATCTTAGTTTCTCCATCTATGGTGATTGAGAGTTTTGCTGGATATGGTAGTTTTGGTTGGCATTTGTGTTCTCTTAGAGTCTGCATGAGATCTGCCCAGGACCTTCTAGCCTTCATAGTCTCAGGTGAAAAGTCTGCTGTGATTCTGATAGGTCTTCCTTTATATGTTACTTGGCCTTTTTCTCTTACTGCCTTTAGTATTCTTTCTTTGTTTAGAACATTTGGTGTTTTGATTATTATGTGACGGGAAGTATTTCTGTTCTGGTCCAGTCTGTTTGGAGTTCTGTAGGCTTCTTGTATATTCATGGGCATCTCTCTCTTTAGGTTAGGGAAGTTTTCTTCCATAATTTTATTGAAGATATTTGCTGGCCCTTTAAGTTGTAAATCTTCACTCTCATCTATGCCTATAATCCTTAGGTTTGGTCTTCTCATTGTGTCCTGGATTTCCTGGATATTTGGGGTTACAAGCTTTTTGCATTTTGCATTTTCTTTAACTGTTGAGTCCATGGTTTCTATGGAATCTTCAGCATCTGAGATTCTTTCTTCTATCTCTTGTATTCTGTTGTTGATATTTGCATCTCTGTCCCCTGATTTCTTCCCAAGGCTTTCTATCTCCAAAGTTGTCTCCCTTTGAGTTTTCTTAGTTGTTTCTACTTCTGATTTTAGATCCTGGATGGTTTTGCTTAGCTCCTTCACTTGCATGTTTGTGTTTTCCTGTAATTCTTTAAGAGATTTTTGTGTTTCGTCTTTCATGACCTCAGCCTGTTGACCAAAGTTCTCCTGTATTTCTTAAAGTGTTTTTTGCATTTCCTCCTTGTTGGCTTTTGTATTCTCCTGGATTTCTTTCAATGATTTTTGTGTTTCCCTTGCAAGGGCTTCTAACTTTTGATCCATTTTCTCCTGAATTTCTTTGTATGTCCTTCATGTGTTCCTGTACCAGCATCATGACCAGTGATTTTTAATCCAAATCTTGTTTTACTGGTGTGATGGGGTATCCAGGACATGTTGGTAGAGGAGAATTGGGTTCAGATGTTGCCATATTGCCTTGATTTCTGTTAGTGACGTTCCTGTGTTTGCCTTTTGCCATCTAGTTCTCACTGGTGTTAGTCTTGTCAGTGCTGGACTCACCCGTGCAAGCTGCCCCTTCCCAGTTGGCCTCTGGTGCACAGCTTACCTCCTTCACTGCTTGTAGACAGGGTGCTGCTGCCCAGGCTGTTCAGATCCCAAAGCAGGCACCCAAAGGCTCCCGCTGGGGCCCGCTGGATTCACTGGAGCACACTGACTTCTCCCAGCTGGCCGCCTGGAAGCCCAGCTAGCCACTTGCAGGACTTGGAGATGTGGTGCTGCCGCCCAGGCTGATCTCAGTCTGTCCGATCCCTGGAGTACGGAACCAAGATGGATGCACCTCTCCTGACTGGTGGGAGGCCGAGATCTGAAGTGGCTTCTGTGTAGGAAAGGCGCCTCGCAACTGCAGCTGCTTGCCGCCTGGCTGGTCAGCGAAGGTCAGTGGTCGTGGGCGCAGGGCCTAACTGGTCCCTGTGTCGCCTTGGTTCCACTGCTGATGGCCCTTCAGCTGGAACAGCCACTGCTGCACTGCCGCCGCCGCCGCCGCCGCCGCCGCCGCCGCCGCCGCCGCCGCTGCCGCTGGAAGTCTCTTCTCCTAGAATTTCTTCTTAAGAAAGAGATAATGATAGCTAGAATACTACCTCTAGCTACAATCTGACAATGGACTTAGGCTCTTATTAGATCATAAAGTATATTACACTTGAAATTTGAATAGAGATCATGAAGAGGTCAGAGAAAATACTTGGTTTATTATTCATTTACCTGTTTTCAGTGGATGACAGGGTAAATGGTAGAACACTAACAATGGTTTGATTATGACTAGTCCCATCCCAAGCTTTGTTGAAACCGAATCCTCATTATGAGATATTAAAAGAAAGATCCCAATGAAACCTTCAAGAGATTGATACTGTTCTCATAAACAGATGCATCCATTAATACATTCATTGATGGATTTGACTACTAGTGGATTACCGCAAGGGTGGGTTTGGCTAGGTCACTCTCACATTCCCTGTCTCTCAGTAAAATAATGTATGCTTTGCTCAAGATGCTACCAGTAAGAAGGTTTGCAGAGTCGAGAGGTATTAGGACCCTTTGGAGGAAGAGCCACAACTGATTTTGAGCTGTCTGATGTGACTGTTGAGGATCAAATCCTGGTCTACTGAAAAAAGAAATAGTTCTTGTTTCTAACTGTGAAACCATTTCTCTAGCCCTATTTAACTTACATTTAAAGTCATGCTTATTTTAATACCTTAACTTAAAAGGCAACAAGAGTAATCATCTATGGTTTGACCTAAGAAGTTTCTTCTTGTGCATAGTTGGTATTCTACTGTTTCTGAGCAAGTGTGCATGAGATGCTATCAAGCTATTTTATTATCCTGGAGAAAAATCTTACCCAAACTATATTCATAGCACTTTTATTATTCTTATGAGATAAAATTAGTATCAATAACTACATATTCTTCTGTTCAGTGACTCAGAAACTTTGTTACCGGTTTCAGTCTTTAACAGTATTGACTTACATGGGACTGCTTGTACAAACCATGTCATACAGGTGTAGCTCAGAAGAAAGTCTATGGGAGTTGTTTGTCTCCTTCTGTCTGTGGAGTCCAGATATCAAGAACATCCTGTCAGGATAGGTAGCAAGAAATTTCCCTGCTGAGCCAAGTTGCCATCCAGGTGTTCTCTTTCTTTAAATATCTGTATGGTCCTTATTCCAACTATTTTTCACATCAAGCCAATTTTTCAATTTCCCGAGCTTCATATTCACTGGCTTTAGAAATGAGAAGTGCCTTCAAGCTTGATCAAAAGAAGCATAACATAAAACAGAGACTATTTTATATTTCTATAACAATACTCTTCATTGCCTTTGATTGCTTTTATTTTCCAGAGGTCAAAACAACTCTGCCATAATGCTTGATTCTCTTTACCAAAAATATTTTTTTTAAAAAAATCTAGCGATGAGGTATTCATTTAAAATACAATTCTGCATTTCCGGGAAGCTGTGGGAATTGGGTCATACAAAGGATATAATCTCTTTATTCCTTATTTTCCTAGTGATCCCAGAGTTCGTGACACAAGTGAATGTTGCCCTGGGAGCCTTAAGCAAGAACTCGCTGACTGCGCTTGATGATGATCGGTTTGTGGACATTTCAAAGAAGATCTATGACACAATCCACGACATCAGGTGTTCCGTGATGATGATCCGGGTGAGCCCACTTTCCTTGTTCTTGACTTATTCCAGAGTTCCTCACCATGTGGAGGTGCCTGGAGAGAGGCCAAGAAATGTTTGATTTCTGTGGTCCAACATCAGTTTGGAAATATGTCCGGACTTCAAAAATTCCAGTGTTTCTCCAAAGCTAGATCTAGCATTGTTTGACTTATATATCTGGTGATAACTCATGCAAAGAGAGCACATTAACCCATAGCATATGGAGATATGAGAAAACTCATTTTATACAGGTGTCTCATAGCATGATCAAGAGCCAAAAAAAAAAAAAAAAAAAAACCCTCAGAAATAACATGCTTGCTTTTCCTGACAAGCAAGGATATATCTCTCTGCTTAAACAAGGTATTTCTGTGGCCAACTCTCTCCCCCCTTCCTAGACCATAGACTCACGCAACATTCTGCAAGAAATCTGACTTCTAAAGCTGCTAGGAACAACACGCCCTTTAAACTTTCCAATCTGGGATTGCTTTATTTGAGAGAGAAAAAAAAAAAAAGAAAAAGATCTTTTCCAAAGGTGTGACTACATTAATGGTTGTGGATACAATGTTTATGCAGAGTCCAAAATGGTTTGCTTTAACTTGGATGTTAACCTATATTTTTGATATTATTAAGTGAGTTAATTTTTAAAATGCTTATATAAGGAGAGGACGAAAGAGAATCTTTTCTTATGACAGTTAACTAGAGGTGGTAAGAGAGTGGTATGAAATTCTTTTCTCCCTAGTGTTGGAACAGGATGCCTTAGAGAGTGCGGCCAGGGTGTTAAGGAAATCTCTGCAGGGTTATTATGAATCAGTATGGGTGCTGATCCTACTGCTGAATTCCCGATGCTCTGTAGAATACAGCTCAGAATTATTTCACCTGAGGTGAACAAAATCTGGAGATTTACCCAGCTGTTCATCTTTGATTAACTGCTGCACTAAGGGCTATTTACCTGGGCCCCCTGCTCAAAGCCAATGAAGCAGCTCACATCAAACAAAGGAATACTGGGCAGGGCTGTGGATGTGTACAGAAAGGAGAATTCAGTAGAACATATGAGAAAAGTATGTAGGCATGAATATAGTTCACAGGAATTAGCTGCTGCCAAGCACAGAAGAATATATGATATGAATATATGAATAGCTTACGGAAAGTATCTGTGTGAGACCCAACCGTCATAGCGTATTCTGAGCAGTCTACACAATGGAGATATCTCTGAGCCTTGTAAAGAGTCAGAAGACATTCTGAGGCCTATCAGAACAAGATAAAGGTTAAAGGTGTGAAGAGCGTACTAGACCTAGAACTTCGGACTTGCTGAAAGTAAACACAGCAATGAGTTTCACAGAGAGAGCCTCCAGATATACACAGAGTTCCCAATTACAATGGTTCGTCTTATGAAATTGTGCCTTTACAGCATTATGGTAGAAAGGATACGTCTCATCTTGAAATCTGGCCTTTTCCTCAACTAACAGTGTGTGCAGTATGACATTCTCATGTAGTATCAGGTATTCACCATGTCTGTTGATCACTCTTCAGGATGGCAAGAAGCTGAATATTGCTACAGGGTGCCTACTCTTTGAGGTTCAGTAGCTCAGATGAGTTCCATGCAGTTCTTAATCTGCAATATCTTCAGCTTAATGGTGATTTTCCTGGGATTCCTCAAAGTTGAGGAACACCTGTATGGATGGGGGAGTCTACAAAGATTTGGTTGTGTGATTAGATGTCTGATGCTATAATACTACTGTGTCCAAAGAGATCATTCCAAAAGTGCGAGTTCCCTTGAAGCAGGATTTTTCTTCACCTTACCTATTTACAATTGAGTAAGGTATGAAGGATATATGGGTCCTGGATGCAAAAGATATATTGTACAACAATATACAAACTTCACAAAATGATCCAATACAACAAATAGTTCAACCATGTCTGTAAGGATGTTTGGTAAAAAACATTTACTAACATGTAAAATCTGGAATAGAGGAGCCACATTTATTTGAAGTTTGTCTAGGGATGAAAAAAAATAAACCTTATAACCCCTTTTAGTAGATGTTCCAGTATTTATTTATTTTTTCTTATTTTCCACTTTGCTAACATATAGCAAATCAAATTACTTTGCTGTTATTTCTACATGTTCTTCCCATACAGAGGTCCTGTCTGGGGCAGGAGAATAATTTGTCATAATCATAGTTTACAATGAAGTAATTTCTATAACCATTTCTTTTTTTCATGGTGAATATTTCTATTTCTGTTAACATGTTCTTGTTTGATTTTCTTTTGCTTTTTTTTTTAATATTTTTATTTTCTATATTCTTTGTTTACATTCCAAATGATTTCCCCTTTCCCAGATCACCCCTCCACATATGTCCCATAAACCTTCTTCTCTCCATCCCTTCTCCAATCTCTCCCTCCTTTTTCTCTGTCCTTATATTCCCTTCCACTGCTAGATCGATCCTTTCCAGGATCAGGACCTTCTCCATACTTCCTCATGGGAGTAACTTTTCATTCCTTTGGGAGCTACTGGGAGGAAAGGGTTGCACTTCTAGGTAATGGTTCGTCCCTGAGGCTAGTCAGGCCAGGAATTCAACAGAATTCAGCAGAAGGCAGAAGAAGGTACAGAGGCCACAGATAAGTTCTGCTTACTACCTTGTCCCTATGATTGTTCTGCCTGCTTCCAGAGACTATTGCAAATGTATTCTAATTAAACACCCTCTTAAGTCAAATAAAGTGGAGTTATTATTTTAGGCAATTTATACTGCTGTTTTACTTTCATTGGCTTACTTTCCCCAATTTCAGACTCAAGGACCAGTGGACTAAGGACAACTCTTACTATTACTCTTTGGCCTAAATTCACATTCAATTAGACTTTAGTTTTCTAAATGCCCACATAGGCAATTTGTCTGGTGACTTTCCAAGTTGATTCTTTCCCACAACAACTTATCCCCAGCCAGAAGTATGAAATGTTGAGTAATATTTCCTTCAGGTAAATTATTAATAAAATCTGCCCAAATATTGACCGCTTTCTCCAAGAATCCAGTCATCTCCCCTTAGTCCCTTTATTTCTTCCTCTGCAAGTCAATTGTTTAAAAACAGTTTAATAATAAAATTGCCATTTCCTCCAAGTTCTCTCATTCTTGAGATTTCTGTTAAGCCTTCAGGCTCCTAAGCTCCAGCCTCTCCAACTCCTTTTTCTTTTCTTTTAATTTTTTTTAATTAATCATTTTGTTTACATTTCAAATATTATTCACATTCCTGGTATCTCATCCACAAACGCCCAACACCTCCTCTTCTTTGCCTCTAAGAGGGTCCTCCCTCACCCACCCACCCACCCGCCCACTCCCACCTCATCCCCCTACCATTCACCTTCTCTGGGGCATCAAGCCTTCATAAAAACAAATGCCTCTCCTCCCACTGACACCAGATAAGGCAGTCCTCTGCTATATACCTGTTCTCTTTGCCAACTCCTCTTTCTCACCTCCCCTTTCCTAAGAACCTCCATTCTCCTGGATGTTCCCATTTTTCACCTTTTCTTCTGCAGATCAAACTACTTCTCTTTATTTATTTCCTAACTTCATATTCTTCCTCTGGTGCTGTGGTAATAGGTTACCTTGGTTACTATGACTGACACTACATAAGGATGTTATTCTCCTAGTCCAGGGACCTTCTGACCCGTTTGATCAACAGGTAGAGCAAAGCTGTAGCGTATTCTTTAGTTAGCCTATATTTTATATCATAGCTTTAGAGGCTGAGCCAATGTTAAAACCCACGTTTTATTCCTTCAGTTATTTTATGTTTAGTTTATATGGCCACCTTTCAAAGAGTCCTGCTATTGCAAATGAGATATTATAAAAAAAGAATGAAAGTAAGCTGGAAAATGCCTTCAATTGGGGTTAGTGTATAAACATATACTCGTGTAATAATGTTGGATCGCAGATGTCCAGTTAGGTCTGCAGTTTGATGCACACTGTCATCCCTGGGCCTTTAGGTAGTTCTTGAATGCTATGTTACTTCTACCCACTGTGCTCTTTCCTGTAGTGCCGGCACTAATGACACCAGTTCCCTGTCAACCCCAGGGAACATGTTCTTTTACACCACAGGGGTAACTGCCATCAAATGTGAGCTTCCTCAGGCTTTGTAGCTCCTTTGTTGACTGTAGAGCATCCATTCCCCTCACCATTTGGGATTTATTAAGCACAGTGAGAATGAACACCTTTTTATTTTTTGCCACTGAACAGATGTCCTGAAGTCGCTTAACTCACCCAGTTCTTCACTCCAAGGGCTTCTGGCCAGGGATTCCCAGTTGAAACATTGCCCCTTTGGGAGATGTCACGACTGCTTTACTGTTTCAGGATTGGTTTATAAAGAAACCAGTTAGCAGGGAACCTCCTAAGGGAACTCAGTAAAGGGCATGTTTTAAAAAGTAACTCTAACTTTATATGTAAATTTAAGCCAAACCTTGGTAGGAAGAGCTCTGTAGTAGGTCTCTTGCTGTTATCTTTAAAAACAAAGAAAGTAACATAAGGGAACCCAAAAGCCCTCCGCTGGCATTGGTCAGCTATAACAGAGAGAGGCCTGCTGCTCTGATCACACTTAATGGCCCTCCTTGGGCATGGTTGAAGTGATTTCTGAATAAGGGAGTCGTCATCGTCGTGACTAGGGTAAGAATATCCACTGAGAAATATGTTGGTTAGGATACAGACGTAGAGCCAACAGGTGACTGCAGCTCATGTGGGGAGAAAGATGTTCATTCTGAAGTTTATCAGGGAAATGATTTCTCTCCAAACAGTAAAAGCCATAGAGGATTAGCAGGAGAGCCCTTTGGTGCAGAAGGGCTTTGATGTTGACAGTGTTCTGCACTCGGAGCTGTCTATCAGCATCGGAAATAGACTCAACTTTGTTGAATCTGAGGAGCCAAGTGTCTTTCTTTTAAACATGTGTTCAGAACAGATGTCCATGTAGAGTGAAGAAGAACACGAAGAAAGACAATTAATTTGGGGTGTGTGTACTTATATGTGTGTTCATGTATGTGTTTGTATATGTGTATTACGTGTGTGTGTGTGTGTGTGTGTTTGGTGTGTATGTGTGTATGTACTGGGCTGTGTCCTTCTTTGCTGCTGGGGTACCTGGAGTGGCCCCTGCAAGTCCCAAAACTCAGTAATGTCTATAACTGGAATCCTCAGTCCCTGTTTTCCCTGATGGGAAAAGCAGAGCCTGGGATGATTGCAGTGGTTAACACCCAGTTTCCTGTGTATCCAGATGCTACTGGCATGCTGCTGGGAGTTGTGAACTGGGGTCCCCAGTCTATACTTCCATGACCCAGGAAGGAAGGGGACAGGGGAGTCGAGTGAGAGCCAAGAATGTGTGATACTTTATAACAAAGGCCTCTCCCCCTCCTTCCCTATCCTTGATGAAGAGACAGTTCTTGCTTGTTTAAAATGCCTTATGTGAATGCATATACCTTATTCAGGGTAAACCAAGAATTGAATACATTTTGCAGGAAGGAATGCCCAGGAAGGAAAGCTCATTGGTTGAATGCTTGGGGCCTATCTAGATACCTCATTAGCATGGAGAATTCCAGGTTTTTATGCAAAGTGACTGATTCCTGTGGTCTTCTCAGTGGAATGTCATGGTTACATGTTTTAGAGCAGGTGGTGTTAGATAGGGAATTGGTTCTACTACCACCATTCTCAATTCTGCGAATGAGCTCACTCAGCCTTACCAGTTCTGCTGTCTGGTAGCACGGTCCACTTGCCCCAGATGTATTTGTGTGTATACATATGTATGTGTATATTATATATGTGTATGTATATATGCTATATATGAATGTATACATGTATGTGTGTTTGTGTGTATGTTTGTGTATGTCTGTATAAGTATGTATGTATCTATAAGTATGCACACATACAGAGACCAATGTTCAACTTCATTTCTCTTTTTATATTTCCTATTACCTATAAGAGTCAAGGTATCTCGCTAATCTGGAAATTACTCAGATCCACTGCCTAACCTTCAAGCCACTTAAATCAGCCTTTCTCCGCACCAGTAATGGGGTAATAGGTGTGCTCTGCTCAGCCTGAACATTTGTGTGGGTTGTGGGATTTAAACTCAGGTCCTGTGCTTGCTTGTATGGTAGGGGCATCTCTCACTGAGCCATCTCCTTAGCTCTCTTTAAGGACTGTTTTTTATTTGGATGGGTAAATTTTTGTCTAATATTAAATGAAGTAGGGTTTTGTTCTTTGTCTTAAGAACTCTCCAGAGGTGCTCACCTCCTATTACAGATAAGAGATTCGTCTGCATAACTACATTCTAGGATGAACTCTAGTAGAGCTGAAAAAGCTTCCTAATGAAGAAACTGGAGAAGAAATTTACAGGTGATGGCTTATACCAAGTAGGGTATAGAATGGATAAGTATGCGTGTGTGGGAGGGGTGAGATAGAGAATTTCGTGTTTTAGTTTCTGTAAAAACCAGTGCTAGAATTTGAGAAAAAGGAAAATTCTATATTGTGATGGCTTAAAACCTAAGAGAGTTTCTGGTGCTTCATGCAGGCCACAGGCTGATGCAGTCACAGGAGGGGACTTGGAGTCATTAGGCACTGGCTTCAGGTTTTCATGTACCACAGGAGAAGAAAATAACTCTTATGTTTTCACACCACAGGAGTCTTTAGGCTACACTGACTTCACCTCCTTCATAGCACATAAACCCAAGAAGCACTCTTCTGGACAATTGGTTGAAGAACACTTCTTCTAATCTATTCCCTGCTCCCTAAGGGCAGAGACATTGGTCAGCTCTCCATTCCTTCAATTTGCCAGAGTGCTTACCTGCCTGGCCTGTTGCTTCTAACAGTTCCCTGTAGCTATGACTCAGGAAGGGGTCATCTGGTCCTTTACCGTCATTACCTTACCTGGTATCTTACAAAGGTCTCATATAGAACCATCAACAAAATTAACGTCGGCCATGTCAGGCCCTCTCTCTCACTCAAGTTGATACTTGTAGAGTGTTTGCCACACCATTTTACATATTTAACTATCTACCTATCATATTTCTACCTCTACAAGTTATGTGATATTAAAAGGATTTTTTTAAATCATATTTAAAAGTAGAAATCAAGTTTTACAATTAAGTAGTTGATTCAGATTTTAAATTTTGTACTACAATGACATGTTAAAACTAAACAGCAGGGAATTTGGGGCCAAGCATATGGTAATGCTACTTGGATATATTTTATGTTATAAAGATATTGAGATATCAAAAACTAACCTGAGAAATGTTTTCCCAAAGAATTAGAATGTATCATTTCTTTGAGGTAAGCTATGTTTCTTTTCCATCCCATGGTCATTAACATGAGCATGAACATGTAATGTGCCTTTGCTAGTGCTCTTTATTATTAGTGCTCTTGGGATAACTGAGAAGTTGAATCTATGGAGATGTTTGTTTTGACTTTTGAAAAGTATACCATTTTTGCATGTATGCATCATATTTTTAACATTGTTACTCCCTTTATCCCTCCTAACTGCTCTTATATCCAACCTTTACTGGATTCCTTCCCATGGATATCACATCTATGTTTTAACCCACTGAGTCTTATTTATGCTATTCATACATTTGTGAGTATGGGCTTGTCCATTGGAGCATGGTAGACTTACCAGAGGTCTCATGCTTGTAAGAACTTGATACTCCATCCACTAAAGCCATCAGTTATTGAGAGTTCAGCTCTCAGATCTCATCAGAGACATTTTTCTGAGAAACAGATTTCAGTTAACTAAGAAATACCAACTGGATAAAGTTTAGAGAGTAAGTATTGGGTGTTCTTTTAAACAAAATCTCCATCATTTGATTTTACCGTTGAACTCTCCAGAGTCAAATGTTAGGGTGAAAGTCTGCTAGCTCAAGGAGGCAGAGAGAGTACTCAGCTGACCTTCCTCCTCAACTGATATCCCCAAAGGGCGTTCTCCTTCTCAATGCTGTCTCAAAAAGCCTTCAAACTGACTATCCCACCTTTGTATTTCCTGTGTATCTATCTGTCCGTTGACTTCCTCTTACTCTCTATGGTTTTTTCCTATGGTCACTCTCTGTCAATTGCTTGCTTGCTTCACCTCTTGACCAATGGTTGACTGTATTTATTCTTGTTAACAATAAACAAAAAAACTCTTGGATTAAAGGTGTGTGCTAGGGCTGAACCACACCACAATGAGAAATAAGTTTTTCCAGTAAATAACAAAATCTCAAGGTTCACAGTCTGATCAAATATCATGTAACAATTTGGGTTTCTTTTTAAGGATGACAGTTTGGGAAGCCCTACCAAGAATTGTTTTTCTATAATTATTATTTTTAAAATTTTGTTTGTGTGTATATATGTACCCCTATGCAGAGGCATGAGTTTCATGTGTAAAGGCAAAGGTGTTTGCTTGCCAAAATATATTCATGAGTATTGAGGGCAGGTTTGGATATTGAATCTCCTCTTTTGTCTAGGGAAGGTGCTACCACACCTGGCTTGATCTGGATTTGAGGGATTTTATACAACTCAGCTCTTCATGCTTCCCTCAATAAGCATTTTCCCATTGAATAACTCCCCAGATCACAAGAAGACTCTTCATTGTGAACAGCTGATATTGGGTTGGAGAGAGAGAGAAAAGGAGAGAGAGAGAGAGAGGGAGAGAGAGAGAGGGAAAGAGAGAGGGAGAGAGAGAGAGGGAGGGAGGGAGGGAGGGAGAGAGAGAGAGAGAGAGAGAGAGAGAGAGAGAGAGAGAGAGAGAGAGATCTTTTAGGATAGAGCTTGGAGCTTGACAAAGTACAGGTTATTAACATTCTTCCCTCCGTTATCAGTTCTTTGGTGTGATAAGCTCTGAAAAGTCCCAAAATAATCTACAAATTTTGTGATTAAAATGGATTTTATACTGTCTAACATTGCATTATTTCAGAGTGAAATCAGAAATTTAATTAAAGTTGTAAACCAAAAAATATACCATAGCAAAAATAACCTCCAACCTTAAAAATGGCTGTAAAATACATTTAACTACTCCACAGTGGTCTGTTTACTAAAACACATAAAAGTAAAAATAAAGTCAGGGAGCTTTGCATGTGTTCTGTTGTCACTAAGTTAACAGCTTGAGAATAAAATCAGCATATCTGTTTTTCAAAAGTTTATATGGACATTAATTTATAGTGGTATACAATCCATCATAATATTTGAATAATAAAGTTCTTTGAGCACAGGAGAAGAGAAATATGCTGATTAGATGAACAACCAAGAGTCCTTTCCAATATATTTACAGTTTAAATTCAATGAAGATAGGAATTTTAATCAAATACTAATCATACTGTTTATGCCTCACTAAACATATTGATCAAGCTTAATTTGTGGGGATTAATCTTCCTTAGTATAAAGGAACCACTCCAGAACGGTCTTTAGAAGAGTGATGGAGATAACAATGCTAATAATGATGATAATAACAGAAAACACTAAGGCTTGCATTTGGAATGATGTTTCTGTACTTGCAATGAGCTGAAACCAAGAACGTGCCAAAAGCATCTCTAAGGGCCTCACTGTCTCTGAGGAGGCATAGGAAATCATCCTGGCAGTCATGCATGCACACCATCGGAGCAGCCAATGTGAAGGAAAAGAGAAGCTGTCTCCCCAGCTTCAAAGGCTCATGGAGCCTGTTCCAGAGAATCACATGTCCCTGATTACAGAAGATTTGAATGTTACAGTGATAGAAGAATTTGCTAGTCAAAATGCCAGTCGGAGATGTAAATGCAAAGAGATAGTAGCTCACCAATTAATACACAGTAATCAATTTTCTCCTTCCGAGGTTGTTTCTGTATTACGTCAGATACTTCAGATTTTACCTGCTAAAGAATCACATCAATCGCAGAAGGCTGAAGATTGTTATTATGGTATTAGTACAATCACAAGATTTCAAGTCTGGTCTCATATATATTCCATAGGGGCTATGGAGTCTCGACTCTCTCCTTTAAATACACTGTGACATCATGATAGGTTATCAAAGTAGGGGTGACTGACTTTTCTTACTTGATACACTTTAGCAGACCTTCTGGCTCTTACCTTCCCTCTCTCTCTTTTCTGTCTCCTGTCTTTTTATTGTACCTCGTGGTGTCTTAAAAAAGAAATGTCCTACAAAGGCTCACATATGTGAACTCTCAATCCTGTTGTTAGTGCTGATTGGGAAACTTAAAAATCTTAAGGGGGTGGAGTCTTGAAAGAAGAAGCCTGTCACTGGGAGTAGGCTTGGAGAGGTTATTTTACCATTCCTTTCCAGTTAGCCATCTCTGTTCTCTTTCTTTGTGATGTGTTATCTTAGCGCCTTGCTCCAGCTTTCTGTTGCCTACTGCCTGGCGTTGTGGATTCTCTTCTAGGCCCTCTAAACCCATAAGCCAAAATAAACTTGTTCTTCAATAAGCTGTTTCTGATCCTGGCCCCTTGCTTTTTATTGTTCTTTCAATAATTAAATAGCCCCTTTAACAATATTTAAATAAATTCCTATTGGATACCTATTGTGTGCCAATAAATGATTTAGACAAAAAAAAATGTAGTTATATCATGAGAGATGAGAGAGACAAGTACTTCCTCTTCAAAGATACACAGGGAAGAAAACATTGTTAAGGCTTCAATATGAAATATCCTCTACAAATACTTTGCCGTTGAAGCCCCTCCCCTTTTTAATAGGTGAAAGCTTTTCCACCAGTGAAATAAGACTTCAGAAATCAGACTTTCTGCAAGTGAGTGAACTGTGATGGCTTTGCGTCTGGCGATGGATTAGTCCATCAGCATAGGTTGTCAAGAGGTAGAAGTGTGGAAGGTTGAGCAAGGTTGGAGGTAGCAGATCACAGGAGGTGTATCTATGAGTGTTCCAATAAACAAAAGTTGTCACAAAGTCACTAAAAATATCAGAAGGTCTCCAATCTAAGGCAGGAATCTTTCTAGTATGTAGCCTATTGCTTCCAGGACAGATTTAATAAAGTGATGTGTTCCTGGTCTGTAGGGCTGTGGATTCTCAAATGGGGAGCTTCTGCTTAGATGTGTGGTACATTGTGTCAGGGTATCCTTGACACTGGCTAGAAAGGGCACACAATTCTTCCATCTATACACTGAGAGAGAATACCCAACTGGGGTTCGAAGTAATAAATGCCCACAGATCATACAAAGATGAAGGTTCAGGATACAGAGTAGGGTTGACACAAAATTTTCTTAACTGTTTGGTTGTCAGATGGAGAGATTGGGGTTTTTCTATGTTTCCTCGGGAAGTATTCTTTTGGACACTCTGTGTTGTCGCGACATGATAGAGGGAAGTGAGGATGTTACCTCAACACTCTTGCAGTGGCTGGAAGGCACAGACTAGAAAGTGAAGTCCTTATTTCTGTAGTCATAAGTCATGATCACAAAGTTTATAAGGGTTTCTGCTAAGATCTGGTTCTTAATGACTTTCACTGTATCTTGAATTTCCTCAGTAGTCTTGTTTAACTTTCTTTTGTCTTGAACCCTTCTGCCCTTTCTTAGGAAGGGCTCTCGCTTCTTGTGCCCTTATGAATGTTTGCTGAAAATCATTAGTCTTTGCTTGTGTGCTTTCTGAAATAATTGTCTTTAAACACAGCCTACAGCTATTGATTTCTTCAGAAACATTTGTCTTGCTCCACAATGTTCTTACAAATGCTGCCCTTACTCTCTCATGTTTACCTTAGAGATGGGGGGGGGGGCAGCTCCCAGAGCTTTCCATAATGAAAAGACTTAGGATCATCTGTGTTTCCTCTCTTAAGTCTGTGTGTTTATTATCATAATTAGTTTTTTTAATCATAGAAGCAATCAATTACTTTTTTAGAGGTAAGTACAATTTCCTGCATAGGTCAGAGATTAAAAAGAGATGTATCCATTGGCTATTCAAGGCATTTCCTGTGTTTTCTTTTTTCCCAGTGCATATTCCTTGACCTCTCTCTCCCTCCCTACATCCCTCCTCTCTCTCACCCTCCCTCTCTCTGTGCCTCCCTCCCTCCCTCCCTCCCTCCCTCCCTCCTTGCCTTCCTTCTCATTAGTAACTCTATACCCAGTTTATGATGAATTCAAAGTGCTTTGTTAAAATGTAAAAATAAATATTGCCCAATTAATGGGCAAACATTAAAAATTATCCTTTATTATATAAAGAGTACATCTTTACAAAGAGAAAAATATAGGGAGAGCTATGGTAAAAATTAAGTCCAACTACCCTCACCCCCTCATCTCAACTTTTTCTAGCATTACTCGCTGTTTGATTCATTGTTTGACATGATTAATGTCATTTTCTCCATCAGTGCCCATGCATAACATAGCTTGGATATGTGTGTCTTTTTTTTCAGATGTTTGAAAAAAAGCTAGCATTCCATGTTGATCCAAAACATGATTTCTTATTTTTCTGATTTTTGCCATAAGTTATAGGTGGCGTCACTTGCTTCAAAGTCAGCATGAACTTGTTCCTACTCTTAGTAAGGATGCTTATTCCTGAAAGTTTTCTTCTGGGGGGTGGTGGGTGGGGGTGAAAGAAACAAGTTGAAGGGAGCTGGAGAGAGACATTGCTGCAAGATGGAAGCACATTTTCATGTTGAGCTTCTGTTTAAATATCTGGAAAGCCAACACAAAACTCTTAATGGACAACTGTGTTGATGAGGTCCAGCCATAAGCCCCAGAAGTACAACTAAGTTAGGTGAACCATCAACTGTCTCAAGACCGTTAGGGGAGTCTATAAAGCTAGAGTGAGTTTATGAAGCTAACTAATATCAAAGTCAGAATTATAGTTCAGATCTCCCGATTCAATGAAAACAAACAAACAAAAATGTCAAGCAAAACATACTACATAATTGCAGTCATAACTAAAGGCATTGTATCAAATACGAGATTCACAACACCAAATGTATTTGAAATTGGTGGGTAAGAATGAAATGCATCAGAAGCAGGAAGATGGCTCAGTGGGTAAAGGTATTTGCCACACAAGCCTAATGACCTGAGTTTAGTCCCCGAAACCCCAAGTGAAGGTATGAGCCCAAAAGATGGCTCTCTGACCACCACATCTTCATAGTGTTGTGGCTTTAGAATCCGCTGGGAAAGACAAAAAAATTTTTCAATTCAAATTCAGATTAAACAAATTTATTCTTTTCGCTAACAGAAGGACAGGCAGCCTTAGAGCCAGATAGCATGCAGTATGAAAGAGAGGGAAAAGAAGAGTTTATAAATGTGAATATCAAAGGTGTACATTACAATTATGTATAGAATCCACAGCTGGGCAAGAA
Source organism: Apodemus sylvaticus (assembly GCF_947179515.1). NCBI lineage: Eukaryota > Metazoa > Chordata > Mammalia > Rodentia > Muridae > Apodemus > Apodemus sylvaticus. The sequence continues at coordinate 22,831,791 of NC_067490.1, read as the reverse complement.
AATTGTGTTGTAATAAGAAGACCACTTCATCCCAGTCCCATAGCAATAAGGGAAGTTTACAAAAGCAAAAAGCATGAATACCATTACCTTATTTTTATCTCACCTGCAGGCCATTAGGATCTCACAGGTAAAGTTCAATGACCCTTTATGGATGCCTGATACCTTGTTAAATGTCTTTAGCCATCACCGGGGATGTCGATATAAATTATTATACAGGTCTAAGCACTCTGTGGATAGAGATGCTGAATCCTGGGATAGAGCAGGCAGTGATACAGTGTCGTTAAGGCTGGCTGTCATGTGCCCAAGCAGCGGTATGTGTACACACATACCCTACACATTCTATTATTTATTATGAAAATAATTAAACACATCAATACAAGAACTAGGGAAAGAACAAGTGACCAATTAGCATAAAAGGAGACAGGAGAATCAAGTGACATCACTTCACTGTATTGGACTTCAGAAACAAAGTAGAGAAAAGGCCATTCTCTAAAAAAATAAATTCCTAATAGAACTTTGAGAAATCAATCAGAGGTAAAGTTCTGCCCCTGAGCCACACTGGTAAGGAATCTAGCCTGAGGGAAGGAAGTTTTGTTGCTGATCAGTAGCTGGTAAGACGTTACACCCTTCCTCTCATTTCACCCCTAAAGCAGCCCTTCAGGCAGGGAGGCAGCAAACCATTCTGCTGAATGGAAAGAAGACACCTAACTTAACATTGTCTTCGCCAGGCGACTCTGAAAGATGATGACTGGCAGGGCTATACACAAGCATTTCTGTGTACAAGCACCCCTGTCTTATCTCCAAAGTCTGTATTTCCTACACTGTGCAGTCCTTGAGCAGTTCAAGAGCTCTAGGTTTGACGTGGGCTACCTGGATATGAAGGTGTGGGGGCATTCTTTAGAGTATTTCTGGACTATCCTTAGAAAAATGTAAATAGGATTAAATTCAGTTGTAGAGAAGATTAAGTCATAGAAATGTGGTTTGTTACATACTATTAAATATTATACTTATTTTAAAAATGGTTTCCAAATATAAATAAGTATCCTGTCATTACATAATACCTCTGCCTTTATTTATAAATCAGCTTAGTGAATGAAAAAGATTTGTATGGATAAAGATAGGTATTAATACCAATGAAGAACAGCTAAGAGAACATACTTAGGCATAGGAATGTAGTACTGATAGTGTGCTTGCTTAAAATGATCCAAGTCTTGTGTTTGATCCCCCAGTACAGAAGAAAAAAAATAAAAACTGTTATAATTTCGCTGAATAGCCCTGTATTGACTTTGGGGGTCACATGGTGTAGAAATAGACTCTAATGCAGACCATTTTTATTTTCTGACAATCCTTATAATATTTTACATATATGGAGATACCTTAAGGTCGGATGGTTATCATCTGGCGGTTAGTTTGGATTGATATTACTCTTTGAAAAGTGATGGTATTGGAAGTTGGATGATGCCTAGTATCTCTATGACCTCCTGCTCAAGTTTAAAGCCTGAGTGCAACCTCTAGCACTCACATACACAGCCAAATATGTGGGGGGAACTTGTAATCTTAACGTAAGGGATATGAAGACAGGAGGAACCCTGGCATTCACTGCCAAGCTATTCTGGACTGATTAGGGACTTTCAGGCAATGAACTAACCCTGTCTCAAAAAATCAACCACAGTCATGCATATACACATACCTGCACATGTGTGTATCCCTACATACATGAACTTGTATACACAAAGTAAAAGAAAAATACAATTCATTTAAAGTTAAAGGTATAATTTGAAAAGGTAGAGTTTTAAAAATCAATATGTGACAGTTTCAGACAAGCAAAATATTGAGTTCTTAATAAGTAGAACAGAGACTTGAGTGATGCTGGATCCCTCTCTCCTACAGAAAGCGAGGAAGTATCTTCATCTGTTTCAGGAGATAGGAGAGCAGAGTAGGCATGAAAGACTAGCCCAACTTAGGGCATGCTGGGAAAGAAAGCATCCAAATCTCCCCTAGGAACCACCAGGATGCATCTCTTTAGGGGCCAATGCCAAGAAAGCAATAGAGACATTCTAGTTCTAATAGTTAATTCTTTATTTTCAATTTTTCATCAAAAACTATCAATATTTTTGGAATATTATTGGCAGATTCCATGAATTTTACACTAATGCATTGTTAGAAAAATTCATCATTTTAGATGTTAACTTACCCTCCCTTAACATATAAAATACAATTTTAATTTACTTTTCAACGACAAAGTTTTAGCAACTAGCAAAATGACTCTAAAATTCAATCCTAAGAGAGTGAATTCATCAGCATGTAAGGAAAATTACAGGAGTAAAGTTTCAGAGAGTAATTGTCAAATATCAGCATTTTATATCAGCAGTATAACTTACTATATCTGCATATAGTACTTACCAAAGACTTATTGGTAAGAAACCAGAAATGCACCCCCCACAATCTTACTTCTAGATCCTTTGTTTGAAACTGTAGGCATTGCTTTCTTTTTAATTTACTTTTGAGGGTTTTTGAGAAAGGATTTTCTGGGTTTAGTCCCTTGTGGTGTGAGTCTGCAAATCTATCCACAGCCTATTAAATCAGGGATGCACAGTGCAGAGTTTTGTGTGCTTAGTGCTTTTGTGTTGAATACAGGTAAAACCATAGATTAATTTTTCTCACCACTATAACAAAATGCTTGACCAAAAAGAACTCAAGGCAGGAAGGGTGCATTTTGTCTCAAAGTTCAAGTCCAACAGGATGGGAAGTCATAGTAACAGAAGGTGGGGGTAACTGTCACATTAGTCTGAAGTCAGGAAACAGAGAGATCAACCAACAACTTTCTATTTGTATTCAGGATAGCAACCGAGCCAGACCACGTAAGGGTGGTGCCTGCATTCAGGGTAGCTCTTCCCACCATAAATTATTTTTAGAAACCCTTTCACAGATGCTTGTTTCCATGGTGATTTGAAATTAAATCTCATCGCCAGTCAAGATTAACTATCACATCATGATTGTACAATAAGTCTTCTAAATTTCTATAGAATCAAAATGGTTGGGAGTTCAAAACTTGCCTGACTTCTATTTGAAATTACTCCTTAACTATTCCCATGTATTTGAAATTTTCCAGGAATAGTCTTTTTTTTTTTTAAAGAAATTATTTCACAAATCTCTTTTGTTCAATGGTTAATTTTGGCGAGTGAAAATATTTACTTTTTTTTCTTATTCTGATTGGGACTGCTGTTTTCATTATGACTTGTTTCTGTTGCTCTTTATATATGACTGTTCAGTAAAGCATCCCACTAAGTCTTGTTTTGTTCTGATTTAGGTCCTTTCTGTGCTTGCTCATAACCAGGCTGTTCTTTTCAGATCCATGTTACATAACACTCTTGTACCATCAAATTCAGGAAATCTAATCATTCTCTTAGTATAATAATTTGAAGGAATTTCCTATTATATTCCTGTGAGGTCTTAATTCTATGCTCTAAGATAGGTCATAAGTTCCTGTGAATGACTGTTACAAGATTTAGTTCATTTGTCTTTCAATCTATAACTTTAAAATAATTAAATAGACCATGTTTAGAAATTTTTGTGTGTGTGTGTTTTCATTTTGTTGTCTTCAGACTGTTAGATTCAAGTGTAGTTGTTGGAAACAAATAACATTGCGTTCCTGCAATGCTCTATCACAGCCGGGGAGCCAGCTGTCACACAGCTGGCTGGGACCTCATTGACGCCATTGGTTTTTACACGCTCCTGTTTCTGCATGTAGTTGTTCTTTATTTTAGGAAGACATGGAAGTTAGGATTCTGCTGGTGACTTAACTGAATTAGTGTGAGTGTGGAGAGCTTCTCTTTTTGCTTCATCTCTCATTTTTCTTGTAAGGGAATCCATGGGTTAATTCCCACAATGCATCCCTGTTATCTTTGAAATTCTTATCCTGCTATTTCTTCACAGTGTTTACATTTTACTGACGCCGGTAATTAATTTTGCTTCTTATAATCATAGAAATAACAGTTGCCCGTCACTGTTATTCATGCCTTTTCATATTTCTCATCAAGTGTTGACTTTTTTTGCCTCCACCCCAATCTACTGTTTTGTTCTTGATGTCTGTCTTCTTTATTATAAGAATAGTTCTCATCCTTGGCTTGATGGTTATAACCAGCATTCCAGCATTCCTTCCTTTTCAGACTTCGCAGTATGTGAAAATACTTTGTTTTGAATTTCCTCTCAATCTCTATGTGTAAAACCTTATTTTCTAACAGAGAGCATCTGCTGTTTTAATTTTGTGTGGCAGTGCATCTGGTCAGGCAGTAGGCTATCCATTTGCTTCATTCAGGCTTCTGAAGGTATTGTGAAGATGATTGCTTGCCTTGCCAAACCTGCGTACACTCAAAAGGGACAAAATGGAAACACGTATGGCTGATGTGTTCAGGTTAAAATTGCCGCATTCTAGAAACAAGACAGTCAACTGTGATCATTGTGAATGAGCCACTTGTATAAGTTAGACATTATGTTTTTTTTTTTACTTGATTTGGTGTGTGAGGCCAGTGCTCTTGCTATTGAGCTATACTCCAGCCTTTCTCCATTTTGATATTTTATTATGATTATTAATTTTTATAGACTTTTATGTTTATTTATTCTTATTACATCTAGATATTAATCTGAATCGCTATTGAGAATGCACATGCCGCTGTGTGCATGTAGCAGTCAGAAGACAACTTGTGGAAGTTGGTTGTCTTCCTCCACCATGTGAGGCCATTGGATCAAGCCCGGATTGCCCCATCTGGTGACACTCCCCATAACCCACTCAGCCATTTCACTGTCCCCAGTAGATTTCTACTTTTGCAACCAGAAATCTCTCAAATATAAAATGTTAGAGAGTAATTATTAAAACCCAGACTCTACAACTGCAGAGCGATGAATGCAAAAATATGCAAATGAAAAAAATAATACAAAAACCATAGAAACAAAACTTATACCTTACAGGCTATGAACTCATTAGCACTTGGTTTTATACAGACATAGATATAAACACATTTCATTTATCATGATTGAAAATGATTTTCATTCTCTAACATTTACACCTTATTTTTTTTAGAGTAGCAAGCAGATGAATTTAAGCTGAGCATATTGGACAAATATACCGCATTTATATCATGGGATTTTTATCTGCCTTAATTGTGAAAAGTCTAGTAGTATATATCAGACATGTCTTGTATCATCCAGTACACTTAGTTGAAAATGAATGTGATAGATATAATAACAAACAAACTGGTATCTGTGACTCCTGAACTTGTGAAATAAATGCTTCCATTGATGTCAAGCAAGGCAGAAATGTGGTTTTCTTAAAAAAAATAATTCCTAGGTAAACTGGGAATGGAGTTAATATGACTCTATGCTCAGACTAGTTCTCAATAATGATAAAATACTTCTTTGTTGTTGAAGTTTTGTTATCTTTGTTTTTTTAGATTTCATAAGTCTTGTATTAGTATGCTTTGAAGGAAAGCATCAGAAGGCAATGGTATTATTGATCCTCTTTATAATGAACTGTGCACAGAGTAGAAAGGCTGAAGGTAGTAGGACTATCACCATATGTTCTCCCATTCTTTAAACTTAAGGGAATAGCAAATTTTGGCTTTGTTGATGTATTTTCTGACTTATTTGTTTTTCTTAGGTTATTTTGTTTTTCTTTTTTCTTTTTGAGAGAGAGAGAGAAATATATAGAGACAGACAGACAAACAGACAGATAGAAATAGAGAGACAGACAGAGAAAGACCATGAAGTTGAGTGAGTAGTGAGAGGGTGAGGTTCTGGTTGGAGCTATGAATTCAAATATTGTTTGAAAAGAATAATAAAACAAAAAATAAAAAGATTTTGAAGCTGAAAGGGTGTACACTTGATAGGCTGACATTAAAAGGAAGTGTGATTAATTCGATGGAAGAAGCCATCATCCTGTCGATAATGGCTTCTAATTAGAGTTCGTCTTATGTCCAGGGTAACTATGAGCTCTTGAACTGCTCACAATTGCCAAAGCCAATGCTCTCAGACCACGGATCTAAATTATCTCAGTATCTCTGGGTTATTACAGTTCCTTTGATAATTTCTTGCATTTCTCCTACAAACTGCTCATGAATATTGGCATTATTTATAAATTTATTACAGATCTATAGTGCAATATATATATATATATATATATATATATATATATATATATATATATATATATATATATGTTTTTTCGAGACAGGGTTTCTCTGTGTAGCTCCAGCTGTCCTGGAACTCACCAGGCTGGCCTCAAACTCAGATATCCGCCTGCCTCTGCCTCCCAAGTGCTGGGATTACAGGCACGCACCACCACCACCTGGCTAGTGCAATATTTTTACCTTGGAAAAAGACAAATAATTATTATGAAGTCATTTAAAATTAAATATTTTTAAAATTATGCATGTATTACATGTGCATTTCATTATTAAATGATAGAATAAAACAGAATTATTAGTAATTTTCCCCTCAAAGCTATCTGTAAGTTCTTTGTGACATATTATATGTAGACATATAAATATACATCTATATTCATAAGCATTCCAAGATGAATTATAATAGATTATACATATTATTTTATAAACTTACTTCTATTTTATTTCATATCTATCCTAAATTTCTACCCAAACCTAATTTATCCTTAAGTTAACCATTTCATGCAATCTTAGTCCACACACACACATACACACACACACACACATACACACACACACACACACACACATATATCATACATACATCATAGAACTTTTTTGTATGTCTATATAACCTTGAAAGACAATACAGTAAGAAATTAGACTTAGGGTGTGGAGAGATGGCTCAGTGTTAAGAGCACTGACTGCTCTTGCAGATGTCCTGAGTTCAGTTTTCAAATACCACATGGTGGCTCACAACCATCTGTAATGGGATCCGATGCCCTCTTCTGGTATTGTGTGTGTATTCTGATACATAAAATAAATAATTCTTTAAAAAATTAGATCTTACAATAGTGATTTTGCAGCAAACAAATAAATGTATATTACTTTATAGTTGAACTATGTAAATTTCTTATAAGTTTAATTATGTACAAAATGATATAATAACATATAAAAGGGTTGCTATCACAGTCAACTTAGAGGTTGTTTGTTGGATACTGCTCACTCTGGATCTGTGTTTTCAGATCTACAGAGTTGAGCATCATGCCCTTTAACTCCACAAGTCCCCTCTGTCCCCAAGATAGAGGAACTATGGGATGAGCCACTTACGGTTTACTTCCTTAGTCAAACGGAAAAAAAAAATCAAGAATAAAAAAGATGATTTTGTAAAACCATGATTTTACTTGTTTGTTTTGCTTTTTGTTTCTGTTTTTTTGCCTTTCATTTTTGTTGTTGCTTTTGAGAGAGAGAAAGAACTCGAAGTTAGTTGTGCAGAGAGGTGGGGTAAGAGTTGGAGTAGGGAAAAAATCATCAAAATATACTTTAAAATATTAGGTAAAAAATTTAAAGATGTATTTCTTTTATAATATGAATTTAGAAAAATGTTTTTAATTGATAAAAATAGACCTTTAATATGGAATCATGTTTGATATCAGTGTGACTCAGGAAATACATAATTAGATATTTTATGCATTTTTATTTGTTTCATATATATGAATTTTGGCTTGCCTCTATGTGAGCCAAAATTTGTTGAGACTCCACTGAGGCAGGAGGATGTCCCCTGGTACAGACTATTGTCAAGTTGGGCCTCTACCAGACCAACAAGTACTCTTAGCTTCTAAACCTGCTCTGTAGCCTCTAGCTTATATTTTGAAAAACCCATAGAGCCAAAAACGATCTGCAAAATCAATAGTTTTGGTTTTACATGATCCATGAATCAATTTTAAAATGCATACTATACACTCATTATTTTAGAAGAAATTATAGACTCCAAAATGTGGCAAAATAATTGAAATAAACAATAAACCCACTGTCCTACTTTATCAAGAGTCCAAGTATCAGGGCTGGGACACCCTCTTCTGACCTCTTCAGGTAGCAAGTACACATGTGTTATTCTTACATACATGCAGGGAAAACACTCATATATACATACTTTTATATATATATATATAAATAAATAAAAATATTTTTTCAAAAAATCAAAATATTATGATTTGAACCTTTGTTCTTTAAATTTTAAATGTCTTAATGTTTGGATAATATCCTACAAGTTAATAAATTGCTAATATTTATTAGATGAAGCTGTTGTCATATTCCTCTGAAACAGAAAGATTTACCATCTTCTACTTTAATAATATGTGCGAGACTTGACTTGCCCCAATAGTACATTTTTCATTCACTTATTCTGTAGGTCTTCATTGTAATATTAATATTACATATGCAAATGTTTTATCACAAAAAAATTCATTATTGGTCTAGAGAAAATGGCATTTTGAGAACCATAATGAAGCAAATATTAACTGTGAGACCAATACCATCTTCAAACTGCTAAGGATATCTCTCCTGAATTAAATAGTTTGCTCGATTCAGATGAAGACAGAACAGCAAAGCAAGCAGCCTTACCACAAAACACCGTTCCTTGATCCCTACCATTGTAGTATCATCCTTGAACCTTCAATAATGCTCTTAAAGATTTAATAAAGTAGCCTCAGAATTCTAGTTGAAAATTAGCTAGGCAAAAGTTGTTTATTGTATTATTATTATCATTGAAAATAGACTTCTCTGGTACAGTACATCCAAACTGAAAGAGTGTCTCCTCCCTCTACTCCTCTTAATTCTTCCCTACCTCCTTACCCCTTCACTCCTCCTCTATTGCCCTTCAGAAAGGAGCAGGACACTCTCTCTCCTTCCTTTTCTTCCTCCTCATCCCTCCTTTCTCTTGTTCCTCCTCTCTTTCTCTGTGTGTGTCTCTATGTCTTCTTCATCTTCCTCCTCCTACCCCCTTTCTTGCTTCTCTTCCCTCTCTGTCTCTCTGTCTCTATGTGTGTCTCTGTCTCTGTCTGTATCTTTCTGTCTCTGTCTCCCTGTCTCTGTTTCTCTGTCTCTCTGTCTCTTTGTCTTTCTATCTCTCTGCCTCTCTGTCTCTCTGTCTCTCCATCTCTGTCTCTCTGTCTGTCTGCCTGTGTGTCTGTCTGTCTGTCTCCTTTTGTTTCTATCATGAAAATCAAAATCAGAAAGAAGCTCTTAGCTAACCCTTTGGCTGCCTGCCTATCTCCTACCATGCTCCAGCCACAATGGCAGTGGTCTCATCCTCTGAATCTGTAAACAAGCTCCCCAGTTAACTGCTTTCTCGTGTAAATTGTCTTCAGTCATGGTGTCTTTTCATTGGAGCAAAAAACTAATTAAGCCACATGTGTGATATTCTTCTAAAGGTAGAAAAATAAGTTTTCCTCTCCCCCAGGACTCCTTTGGACACACATAGATATACATTAGGCAGATAAAAGCTTCATCTAACATACTTCTTATCCTTTCAGAGGGAGATATAATAAGCAGTTTCCCTATCCTTTCAACAAATCCATAGATTAGATATACATCTCTCTGTTTCTTATAATTGAGTTGTGTATTTGCATGTTTGAGGCAGGATCTTTTATAAGTGTCAATGCAAATATAAAATCATCAGTAATAATTTTTTTCTTTCACACTGTTAACCCAGTCCTCACCCACTCTGTCACAGTGACCTAACTCTGTCTAAATGAAAAAAACCTGGAAAGTCCTCAGCTAAACCAAACCAAATCAAATGAGTGTGGGCATTGTAGGAAGAAGAGCCGGGAAAACGTGTGAGTTTCTCCAGGTATTGCATCAACTGTGACAGAGTGGGTGAGGACTGGGTTAACAGTGTGAAGGAAAAAATTATTACTGATGATTTTACACTTGCATTAACACTTATAAAAGATCCTGCCTTAAGATTTTGCAAAGTTTGTATATTTTATGATGAGTACCAAAAGAAGAGATTGCATTTACTCATTGAAGCCCTCCCCAGATGTCTTGGAGATTAAACATTACCAAATATTTAGATAATTGCCACAACTCCAGGATATGTTAGGTCTGTCTGTTTTATTACAGTATAACTAGTCTCATGTGTAACATTTCTAAGAATTTATATGTGTGCTTTATGTTTATACCTTATTATTTTTGTATTACATTGGCCTAATTCTGTAAGAATTTACTCATCTAGGGAAAATAGGAATATATTAAGAAGATAGACTTGATTATTAAGGAAATTTGTGTTTAGTTCTGACTTCTGTGTTTCTGATCCTTACTGTGTCTCATTTTCTTGATTGATTCTCCCCATGTCTTCCTTAATTTGCAAGGATTAAGAAAAGATAAATGAAAACATGTACCTCTCAGTCACCTCAAATAAGACTCCAGGAAGCACAAGCAGAGATATAAGGCTTGCTTCATTTTTTTCATTAACCAGAATGGCCTTATTTTCAAACACCAAAAGTAGGAAATGGGTACATCAAATGAAGTAAAGTATACTTTAGATGCATAGGGCAGATGACTGAATTATTCAGCATATATGTATATATGATAATTCATGAGAGACAATACATTACAAATGCAAGTTTATTGATGTGTTTATATTTATCCTAATATCATCAATGCAAAGTTGTGAGGACTAGAGAAATTGCCCGGTCAGTGAAAAGCCTGTTGCATAAGCCTGAGAACATGAGCTTGAATCACCAGCATGTAGGGAAAAAAAATGTTTCTTGTCATCACTGGCATCCTTAACCAAAGCACAGCAGTATGAGGAACTAAGCATATCCCTAAAGCTTTCTGGTCATCCAGTCTAGTCATTAATTGGTCAGCTCCATGTCCAATGAGAGACATTGTCTCAAACACTCACACACACACACACACACACACACACACACACATACACATACACACACACACACAACCAGATAAGGAGACCAATCAGGAAGAAACACGATGCATGCAAGCATGTACCAACATATAACTATATGCCATAAAAATATAAAATAAATATGATAAAGAATGAAAAAAATGGCAATTTCATATATTTTTGATAAATCTATATGTTTTTATCTTTTGCTATGTAATAATCCTCAAACTCAGTTTTCAAGCAACGGTATTAATTACTTCTTATTTTCTCTGAGTCAGAAATGTGGCTATTTCATGGCTTAGTTCTGTGGCGAAGGATATCACCAACGTGCAATCAATATGGCATCATATTTGTTGTTAGAGGGCACAGTTAGGAAAAGTTTTAAGTCTGAGATCCCATGAGCATCAGTAGCAACACATTCCTATGGGAATGTTTGACTGGCCATAGGATGGGAGCTACCTGCAATTTTTTGTCACAGATGCCTCTCCAAAGATTATCTAATAAAACCTCAGACAGATCTACCAGCAGTGACTACATATAAGGGAAGAGGCAAGCATGTATGGCAAACCAAAATAAGCGACTCTTTATAGTATTTTGTTCACAACACATGAGTCAGCAGTTCTAAACTACTCTGGAGAAAGAGGCTAAACCCAGTTGAGAATACTTGATGTAGGTATTACTGGAGAAGTGAGGTGTGATGGTTGGGAGCTAAATAACCTAAGGCAGGGGTGAATGAAGCAGGAGCAGACTCTCAGGAGGCAGCTTCAGTGAGACAGCTCATTTTATTGGGGGAGGGAGGACAAAGACTGTTTAAACCTTTGAGGGCTAAGTAGGAAATATAGGATAAGTGAACATTATTGATCAGGGCCAAAGTTCTAGGGATGCCTCATCTGCATAAGGAGGAATTCCAGGTGCTGCTGGACATGACCTTATAAGGGGTGAGGAAGTTTTACCTGGCTACTGGGCTACAAGTACTCCTCCACTGGGGCAAAGGTAGGGTTATAGGGGTAAGAGTGCTGGGGCATGAAGGCCTGGGGCATGGAAGGAATGATCCTATTCCTGTCAATCTCAGCACAAGGTTTCTAGGGTTTGGGCCTGCCTCATCTACAGTTCTCTGGTCCCCAGATCCCACACAATCTAGTTCAATATTCAGCGGTATCACAAAAAAAAATGTACATTTTCTTTATGACTATGCAAAATGGAGAAGTTATATTGATCGCATGAAATTTGTGGACAGCTATTTAAGAGCTATATTTTTTCAAAATGAGTTCTATGGTTCTACAAATTGATTCTTAATGTGTTCATTTAAAGAATTCAGGAGGTCAAATGCATGTATTTGGAAAGCAAATATTTCCTTCAGTGGCATATCTGAAAGCAAGTATTATGTTTCAATGTAGCCAGTATATTAAATGTGCCTTTGTTTTTAATATCAGTGCATTTTGTAGCCTCTTAAAGAAATAGTTGCTGGATCTGGGATATTGCAATCAAGATAAATTTTCTAGTTCCACCCATTTGCCTGCAATTTTCATGATGTCATTTTTTTTCCAGTAGATAAGTATTACTCCAAGATGTAGATGTTCCACATGTTGTTTATCCATTTTCATCTAAGTTGTTCCCAATTTCTGGCTATTATGAATAGAACAGCAATGAATGTAGTTGAGCTTGCATCTCTCTGGTCGAAGGAAGCATCCTTTGCAGATATGCCCAAGAGTGGTATGGCTGGATCTTGAGGTAGATAGGATCCCATCCTCCTGAGGAATGGACTCATTGGCATCTTCGCAGGTCCCTTGTCTCATAACATTGTGCCAGGGCTTTTTTCATTGCTGTTTTATTTGATTTTTCATGTTTTTATTTTTAATTTGATTTCATATGTATTTTTCTCCCCTTTTACCCTATATATCCTCTGAGTATATATTACGGCTTTTAGTTTGGTATTCTAATAGGATTCCTAAATGTGCGAAATAGTAGGGCCTTGAGTGTAAATATATTGTTTACCTTTCATTGGACTCTTTTCTTTCCTTTTTTTTGAATTGGCCTAATCTGATATGTTAGCTTTCTTTTATTTTATGATACCATTAGAAGCCTGTTTGTTCTCTAGTGAGAGTCAGAAAAGGGAGTGGATCCAGATGGGAGGGATGGAGGGAGGGAGGAACTTGGAAGTGTAGAAGGAGAAGAAACACTAATCAAGGTTGTACAATGTGAGGAAAAAATATATTTCAATAAAAGGAAAAAAGCTGAAAATGGCTCCCCAAAAGAACGGCTAAGCATTCAACTTTGAAGGGATTTATCTGATACATTTTTAATATACCTATAGCTATATCATATATCATACAAAAATACAAATATTGAAAAAAATGTTTTCTCAAAAAGAAGAAAGAAAGAAGAGAGAAATTTTCGGTCTTTGAGCTACATTTACAGTTGCTGTGTTAAAATATCCCAATGAAAGCAATGTAGGAAAGAAGGAAGGTTTATTTATTTTGGTTCTTGGTTCACTGACAGAGTGCATCATGATAGGGTAGTCCAAGTAACAGGAGCTTGAAGCATCTGGTCACAGTGATGTGACAGTGAGGCAGAAGCATGTATTTTTTTTGAAGCTATCTTCCACCTTTTTATACAGCCCAGGCCTCAAATCCAAGGAATAGGACATCCATCTAGAAGGGATCTTCTTCTTCAGTTACCCTAATTAAGATAACCTCTCTTAAAAATAAAAAGATAACCTCTCTTAGACTAATTTAAATAATTCACAACTAATTTGACTAACCTCTCACATATAGTCTCAAGTGTTTGTCTCTTAAATTATTATAGATCCTATCAAAGTAGACTAGCAACTATCCATAACACTATGTTTCAAGGTGTTACATTGAAACTACATTTTTCCTTCATATGTAGATGGAACATTATCTGAAATTAATTGGTGATAAATTGTTAAGATAAAAATTAATGTATATTTCCCCTATGTGGATTTTCTATCGTCTTATTTAACAATGATCAAATAAATTAACTTTTGCCACTGTCTTATTTGCATTTCTATTGCTGTGAAGAGACATCATGACTAAGGCAATGTATAAAATAAAGTATTTAATTGGAAATTTGTTTATAGTTGTATAGCACAAGTCCATGACCATCAGGGTGTGGAAGATGGAAGCAGCAGGCTGGCCTGTTGCTGAAGCAGTACCTGAGACCTTGCATCTGATCCAGTAATTGGAAGTAGAGAGAGGGAGGAAGAGAGACAGAGACACAGTGACAGAGATACAGAGAGACAGAAACAGACAGAAGACAGAGACAGAGACAGAAAAAGACAAAGACAGAGACACAAAGAATCAAAGAGACAGAGATAGAGACAGATGCAAATGAGAGAGACAGAGAGATGAAAATGATACATGTCTTACTTTTTTTTTTTAACCAACTATTAACTCCTTTTAGTTATTCTTCCTTTGTACTTAAATTTTGGATTCCCTTTTTAAATTTCTACAGAAATTCAGAATTTTTTATGTTTCTGACTGTTGGCATTAGTAGTCCTGATTGTCACGAGATGAACTTGGTAAATTGTGCTTGTTTTCTTCTATGGCCTAATGATTTGCTGAACATTGATCAGCCCCAATAATACATATTTGTTATTTCACTCTTTGGACTATCAATAGCCTAAGGCACATTAGCTGACTTTTGCTCTGAATCTCACTTGCGTGAATTGTAAATGTTGGGTCAAGGCTATCTGCTAGTCATTGGTCTGTACAACTTAGTGTTAACATTCTTCAAGTGTAACAAATTCCAGGTTTCTCGCACTTGTTTTTCAGGAGTCATCTTTTCTGCACAGACAGAGAAGTAGTATTTATGCCTAAGAGGTGGTAGCTGGCATTGGGATATTCATTCAGCAGTTTAACTCAGTCTGCGCGTTCTGAGGATAAGGAGGAGGAGTTGAGGAGAATTGGGAGATTCCTCCAACAGCTATGGTGCTGCCAGAGTTTCATTGCCAGTGTTTAGCTAATAGCAAAGTCATACATATATTTGTGGATAATTGGGCAATAATTAATAGTTTATTTACTTCAGGTTTTAGTTTTACTTCTCTAATAGATGGGGAGGATGGGATATACACCCATTTCTAAATATACATCCATTTCTAGACATTCCTTTTGATTTGCCCTTTGCTCTGAAATGAGCGTGTTGACTAAAAGCACTAATTACATCCCATGAAACCAGTTTTAGTTTATTATAAGGAAAATCTCATTAATACAAGGAGACTAGAGGCTAGAAGTCTTCTTGAATCAGTTTGTTTCTAAAACATTTATGATTTTAAGAAGACTTTCCCGTGTCCCGCAAATGTTTCTGAAAAAATGACTACTGGCTAATAAATTCTTCCAACACATTTCCTCCCATTAACAAAACTGAGGTCCGCATGTGCTGTGAATGCAGTGGACATTACAAAGAGGCACAGAGCCATGGCCTGAACTCCAGCTTTTCCCACTGCTTCTCTTTCCTTCTTATAGGCTGTCTGTCTGTCTGCCGATCTCTCTCATCTCCTCTTCTTCTACTTCTTCTCTCTTATATACACAGTTACATTCATGCTGTAACACCTACACATACACACACACACACACACACACACACACACACACACACACACAAACAAAGAGATTAAAAAAAAAACAGATCACATTTTAGAGCCAAATCTTCTGATGCTAACCCTTAAGTGAAGTAATAAAACCTTATTGGGAATCTTTTAAAATTCCATTTTGTTTGAATATTTACAATTGCTTTTGGTTGAACTGTCAATATATAGCTTTCATGTGGTGAGATCCATTATAAAATACAGAAGATTTTACTCCAAAGAGTTTCTGTAGCAGAATGTCATGGGTGCTTATTGTTAATAAACAACACACTCAAATCTCCATCCTGCTGTTTATTCCTTGGTATTAACTACCCTCTAGATATTTCTGTTTTTATTCCTAATTTATATGCCAGGTTTATATATAGTGCAAATATCATAACAAAGCATTTGTCACTGATGTTCTTAATGAACAGCCTAGAAGAACTATAGAAAATTTCTTCAGAATTTAAACATGATTTTTAAATATGGATCTGAGACAGACGTAGACCAAACACCTAATTACTCTTAACTCAGATATCCTAAATCATATGAATAAAATAATGTTAGCATAATTATACTTACACTTCAAAAATCAAGGACATTTGTCCACATGATCTTTGCCTAGAAGAGAATGCCTATACAAAGAGAAAGAGTTTAGTTTGGAGCATGTGAACTATAACATTTTACTGTTCTCCTTTGTTCTGACATCTTAGATTTAGTATGCTTGAGAGATGGGGTTTCTACTTGCTTTTGCCCTGTCTCCCTCCCTGTCTTTCTCCCTTCTCTTCCATCCTTTATACCTTACTATGAAATTTAACACAAATAATCAACTACTGCTTTCCAAATAAATGGTTAGAATATATGGACAAGCTGACCTATTTGTCTTCAAGCACACTGAGTGTAAGGGTCTGGCTATGGATGTAGCTCCGCCCTAGGGAAGCCACTGCCACAAGGGAGGTCACAAGCCACTGCTGAGTCAGCACCAGGCACAAGCGCTGTGGTTCTGATTATAGAGTGTTCAAATTGGGTGTCATATCCACTTTATTACTCAAAAGCATGAATAAAAAGAAAAAATCCCTGCAAAATAAAATCAATGAAGGAAAGGGGAATCAGAAGAGACAGAGACTAAACAGGATTGATGGACATCATAAGAGAGGTAGAGACTGATGTTTTTCATTCCTTTAGCAAAGCTTCCAACTCTCTGAAAAGAGTAGCTGTAATCAATGTTTTTATATCATCAAGGTAAAAGTATTTTAATTAACATTCTTAATGGTCAGTGAAGCATTGATTGGACAGTAACACAGGACATAAAAAGGCAAAGCTTTCTTCTACAGTTGCACTTAAGCCAGAGTATGTGGTTGTCTGTCTCCCTTAAGGTAGTTATATAATAAATACAATAAACTGTTTGTAAGCATTATGGCTTGATTATTGGTATTATCTTACAATATCACGAAGTATATAATGTAGTATTGATTATTAATATAATATTAATATAACTTATATAAGGTCTTTGATACCTATGAACAATCAATAAAATTGAAGCAAATACTTAGAGTAAATTGTTGACATACAATGTTGCCTTGGCACTTTGAATTGTTTTGTCCATATTTTCATATTGTATCATCTTTGGACTAAATCTTTCACATTTCAGTTGGCCTGTTATTATTTCATCCAGCTGAATTAAATGGAATTATGCTTATAGATTCCTGGATACTACTAGTAGGCTGCTAGAGTGGATGTTAGTGTGGACGACCTCATAAGTGTCACACAGAGTTCACAGAGACATGGATCAAGGATGGCATTATGAAGAGCAATTGATTGTCCAAATGAACATAAAGAACCTTACTAGCTTTTATGGCTTCAGTTGATGCTATTTTTTTTTTATTTTGCAGGACATCTATTAGTAGAGTGATTGCCTATCATACATGAAGCCCTGGGTTCCATCCCCTGCACCACATAGAACCAAGTGTAGCAGTTAATTCTTATAATCCCACACTTAGTAGGATCAGAAGTTTAACATCATTATTGGCTATAGAGCTAGTTTGAGGCCAATCTTCTGTCTGTCTATCTATCTATCTATCTATCTATCTATCTATCTATCTATCTATCTATGTACCTACCTACCTACCTACCTACCTACCTATCTGTATTCAAAAAAACCAAAAATGTTAAGATGATAACTGTTTCCTATTAACATGGCCACAAGGTTATAATGCAAAAGCAGATATGAATCTGGTAACAAATCGTAAGTAGCTTTGATACCCTGAGCTGGCTGCTGAACTCAGTTCCTTTAGAAAAATACATGCACTAATCCAAAACATAGCAAGAAGGATAGTATCATGATTGGAGTATCTGGCTGGAAGACACACTACATTAGCTCTTCTTCACATGTAAAAGGAATGAAACTTACATATGAGTCCTACTGGTATTAGACATTTATCTTGGTTAGGTTTGTATCATTCTTGCTATTAACTATTATGTTCTTAAATCCAAATTCTACAAATAGGGTTTTCAAGGTATTTTAGAATATCTATGACACCTTTTTTTCCCCAAAAAGTCTCTTAGTCTGTCTTCACACACACACACACACACACACACACACACACAAACACGTATATGTGTGTGTGTGTATATTTATGTATGTGTATATGTGCATATATGTATGTATATGTGTATATGTATATGTTTGCTCAGAGCAACTCTATCTGTGATGGTTAAAAACTAGAAGAACTCAATATCCCCTTACATATAGAAATAGTTACATAAATTGTAGACCACCCTAAATAAGGAACACTGTTCCTCAATATAAAGTAGTTACCTCTTGCGTATCCAATAACTGGTAATGTGCTATAGGAGTGAAAATGTAGAAAAGCATAGCATTTTAATATCAGTTCCAACAGTTCATGCACTGCATGATTGCATTTGATATTCCTGAAATATAAACACATAGTGGAAACTGGATTTGCTACAGACAGGGTTAGAGGAGGTTGTGGAAAGATGATATGTGGAGTTGCAGAAGCTTAATGTGAAGAAGATCTTGGTATTGAGCAGTTCTGTATCATAATTGTGTCTGTACTTTCATGAATCTATGCAGAGCATAATATGTTAAGAAGCCATACACACATACACACATATACACACATACATACAAATACACACATATACATGCACATGCACTCATACACACATATACATACAAACACATATGCACATAAGCAATCACACACATACACACAGAAACACATATATACATACATACATACATATATACACACACATACATACATACATATAGTACATCAATGAGACTCTCCCCAAACTGACATTACACTCGAGTTATTCACCATGGTACTACTGGGAAAAACTGTGTCAAGTGTACATGATTGTTTTCTGTACTCTCTTGCAAATGTGTGTGGATATTTAATTTTAATATAACAAGTAATGGATAAAAACCTAGTTTACCAGAAAACGGTGTAGCAATTTTGTGAGAAAATTACAAGGAGACACTATCAGTGTGTATATATTTAAGATACTTCTGACTTCAAGATGTTCTGGGAGTCCACAGTATTCACTTTTTTGTTGTGACCATAAATTAATTGCCCCACCCAAATCTTTGATAGCTACAGTTACTACTTCAACTAATATCATTTTTTATCCAAAATAATAAAATATTATTTGTATCAAATAATGTATACCTAACAATATTTTAACACTGTCACAGTCAATGTATAAATTTCTAGCATGCATTTTCTACTCTTCAATATTTGTTGATGACATTGTTTTCCAGTATTTGATCTTCTAAAATTGATTTAAGACTAATGCTCCTTCTGCCAAAACACCTAGACAAGGAATCATGGTATGTTCACGTGTGTAAAGAGATGATAGTTAGAAGTAGGTTCTTTGCCTTAAATATCAGTGTCCTTGCATGCAAAGTGAAAATTATATACATAGTTTTTCCCTAGGAGTACCATGGTGAATAACTCGAATACAATGTCAGTTTTGAGAGAGTCTCATTGATGTACTATGTATGTATGTGTTTGTATGTGTTTGTGTGTTTGTGTGTGTGTGTGTGTGTGTGTGTGTATGTATAGCATGGTAAAAATCTGAGGAAGTGGATATAAAGCCACATCACTTTGTCTAGGTTGACTCAGGCAGACAGGAAAACAGCAAGACATCCTGTGCATTTGACCCTTCCTTGTCTTCCCCACAAAGGAGGCTGATCATTCTTGTTTTGTTGTTCACCTCTCACTGGATGTTACTCTCCCTTTGTTTCTGGTCCAGCACTCTGCATACCAGCCTCAGGTAAACACCAATGCCAGATTGGAAAGAGAACTTCCTTTCCTTTTGCCTACTGCTATAGTACTTTCTAGTTAACACACGCACAAACATACACACACACACACACACACACACACACACAAACACACACACAATGTAATTTATGTACACACAAAAAAATCACATAGAAATAGAGGAACACAGAAAGGATCAGAACTGGAGAACAGTTCCTCTTGAGAGTGTTTAAGAAAAGTCTCTTTTTGTGCTATAACTCCCTCCAGAACTGAGAATCTATACCAATGTCTTCAAGGGTCTTCCCAAGTTTCTTTTCTATTAGCTTCAGTGTGTCTGGCTTTATGTAGACGTCCTTGATCCATGTGGAGTTAAGCTTAGTACAAGGAGATAGGGATGGATCAATTCACATTCTTCTGCATGCTGACCTCCAGTTGAACCAGCACCATGTGTTGAAAAGGCTATCTCTTTTCCACTGGATATTTTCAGCCCCTTTGTTGAAGATCAAGTGGCCATAGGTGTATGGGTTCATTTCTGGATCTTCGATCCTATTCCATTGATCTGCCTGCCTGTCACTGTACCAATACCATGCAGTTTTTAATACTATTGCTCTGTAGTATTGCTTGAGGTCACGGATACTGATTCCCCAGAATTTCTTTTGTTGTTGAGAATAGTTTTAGCTATCCTGGTTTTTTGTTATTCCAGATGAATTTGAGAATTGCTCTTTCTAACTCTATGAAGAACTGAGTTGGGATTTTGATGGGTATTGCATTGAATCTATATATTGCTTTTGGCAAGATGGCCATTCTAACTATATTAATCCTGCCAACCCACAAGCATGGCAGATTTTTTCATTTTCTGAGGTCTTTTTCCATTTCCTTCTTCAGAGACTTGAAGTTCTTGTCATACAGATCTTTCACTTATTTGGTCAGAGTCATACCAAGGTACTTTATATTGTTTGTGGCTATTGTGAAGGGTGTCATTTCCCAGGGGGGACGTTCTTGAACAGAACACCAATAGCGTATGCTCTAAGATCAAGAATTGACAAATGGGACCTCATAAAATTACAAAGTTTCTGTAAAGGAAAGGATACCATCAGAAGGACAAATGGCAACCAACAAAAGATCTTCATCAAGGATGGGAAAAGATCTTCACCAACCCTACATCCAACAGAGGGCTAATATCCAATATATACAAAGAACTCAAGAAGTTAGACCCCAGAAAACCAAATAACCCTATTAAAAATGGGGTTCAGAGCTAAACAAAGAATTTTCACATGAAGAACTTCAGATGGCTGAGAAACATCTTAAAAAATGCTCAACATCATTAGTTATTAGGGAAATGCAAATCAAAACAACCCTGAAATTTCACCTTACACCAGTCAGAATGGCTAAGATTAAAAACTCAGGAGACTGGAGGTATTGGCAAGGATGTGAAGAAAGAGGAACACTCCTCCACTGCTGGTGGGGTTGCAAATTGGTACAACCACTCTGGAAATCAGTCTGGCAGTTCCTCAGAAAAATGGGCACGTCACTTCTGGAGGATCCTGCTATACCACTCCTGGGCATATACCTAGAGGATTCCCCAGCAGGTAATAAGGATACATGGTCCACTATGTTCATAGCAGCCCTATTTATAATAGCCAGAAGCTGGAAAGAACACAGGTGTCCCTCAATGGAGGAATGGATACAAAAAATGTGGTATATATACACAATGGAGTACTATTCAGCCATTACAAACAAAGAATTCATGAAATTCTTAGACAAATGGATGGAGCTGGAGAACATCATACCAAGTGAGGTAGCCCAGTCTCAAAAGATCAATCATGGTATGCACTCACTGATAAGTGGATATTAGCCTAGAAACTTGGACTACCCAAAACATAATCCACATATTAAATGATGTCCAAGAGAACCATGAAGTAGCCCCTGGTTCTGGAAAGGCTCAGTGCAGCAGTATAGGACAATACTAGAACAGGGAAGTAGGAAGGGGTGAACGGGGTACAGGGGGAGGGAAGAGGGCTTATGGGACTTTCAGGGAGTGGGCAGCCAGAAAAGGGGAAATCATTTGAAATGTAAATAAAAAATATATCGAATAAAAAGAACAAAAAAAAAAAAAAGAACCGAGAATCCATATGGAATCCAGGTGGAATATCCTAGGAGCGGACCACCTCAGCACTGAGAAACTCCTCCACCCACGGGCAAAAGATTTGCATGTTTACAGAGGAATGTTTGGGCATAGCTTCTGCTTTACTTTAAAATCTTCTGGGCGATGGCTAATTGCTCCAGATAGTACACTTCCTATACAATAGAGACAAAACTAATATTATAAAATTAAGATATTTTTTCTTCTAATTTTATATATAGAAAATACACTGGTAATAATTAAAAAGATAGTGCCCTGGACCCCAGGCTGATTATGTAGACCAGGCTAGCTTTGAAATCTTGATCCTTCCAGTGTTGTGGTTATGGGTATGGGCCACAACTTGCCGTTTAATGTATGTTTGTTTCCCTGTCCTGAAATGTCAAAATAATAAGTCATATGTTAGAATGCCAGAAGCTACTCACGTCAAAAGCTGTATTATAAGAGATAGGAAGATATTTACACTTTTTGAGAACAATAAGGCATACATTTTATTGAACTTTGCAGTAAAATACTAGACTTCTTTCAAATGTAGAATAAATATGTTTAACTTAGCATTTATATCATGTTCTGTTTAATTTAGAGTTGCTTTTTAAAGACTAATTGCATGTGTGTTTGTCTATGTGTGGGAATTTATACATGAGTACAACTGCCCATGGAGGTCATAAGGGGGTATCAGAACTCCTGAAACTATAGTGACAACCAGCAGGGAGTCACCCCACTTGAATGCTGGAAGCCAAATTCAAGTCCTACTCAAGAGCAGTATGACATCAGCTGGTAAGCAATCTCTCTAGCACTCATATTTTCTTTAATTTAAATAAGTTTCAGGAAATTATTCAAGTAACTATTACTATGAAATACCTTTTGTGTGGATGTGTGTATTCTACAAAGTGTTTCATTAAATCTTATAAATATATTGTTTACAATTTCCAGTGTTTTAATTAGTACTGCATTTAAACACACAGATACACACACACACAGACACACACACACACACACACACACACGTATGTACACACACACACACACATATGCACACACACACAAATTAGATGTTATAGTGGATTCCAATGTGTAATCCCAAAGAATACTGAGTATTTATCTAAAAGTTTGTGCCACATTGTCCAATTAATATGCTGCTTCTCCAATTCACATGTAAAGCAGAGATTTGACCTGCTTAACACTGTTTCTAAGAAAGAAGAAAAGTATGATTTAGGCAGATGGGATGCCTGCTGCAGATTTCACCACACAGCTTCCACAGCAGCAGAGATGATGTTACCCTGAAGAGAATCCAATGGGGAGAATACAGTGTACAGCCCACCCTGCGTGTTTGGCAGGCTCCCAGCATCCCTGCCAATGGAGTATGCTAAATCTTCTTTTTCTCCCCTGCTTACTTGCACTCAAGCTCACAGTTGAAAAATGATACCTACAGCTACCTACCGTCCTCTCTCAATTATATAGCCCCCAACAGATCCTTACAAGGCCTTTGGCTATTAGCGACTAAGCCCTCAGATTTGCTGATACCCTACTTTTGAAATGACTTTTAAAATAACTTCTTTAACTCCATTTCCATGAAGCAATTCCAGGGGACAATAATATTGTCCCCTAAGAAATTTGAGTAAATGTGACTGGAGACAAAGCAGAATGCCTGCTTTGCAAAGCAATACGCTGCCATTTTCTGTCAAATCTGCAAATGGGAATTGGGAATTGAGTTACCTATTTTCTCCCTTAGGTGTGCCTCATGGCCTAAACCCCTGGAAAATGTAGGAGACTCAGTTAAGTTCGTGAGAGAGTACAAAAGTGCTGAAGGAAGTTGAGTTGATTTTACAAAGATGTGCAAAGTAAATTTTTCATCTATTGTCATTAGCTTAGCTCCCATGCTATTGCAAGAAAATAACTGAAACTTTGTTAGAGACCATGCCTTTTGATCTTCTTGAGGAGTTAAGCAGCAAAATGGTATAATTTCTACGACATAGACAAACTATTCCTTCGTAAATCCATCTAGCACAATTGTCATTTATAAGAGAAAGTTCTGCTATAGGTTCATGTGTTTGAACACTTCTTCCCTAATGGGTTGTGCTGTTTGGGGGTATTATAGAATTTTTAAGAGATGGAGCCTTGATGAAATATATAAGAACTATATAAGAACAACTAAAAATTGTCACTATACAAGAACCCCTCATACCCATTCTCTAGACATAGTAAGAAAAGGAAATCAGAAATATATCTCTTGGAAGGGATGCTGAATGAAATATGATTTTAAAAAGTTAACGACACCCGTAGCTGTGTTGTTAACTTTTTGAACAGTTTTTAAAGAACTTATAGAATGCAAAAGGCCCTGGATTTCAACCCAGCACATAACGTAGGCATGGTGGTACACACTTGCAGTATCAACACTCTGGAAGCTGAAGCAGAAAGATCGGAAATTAAGGTCATTTTGGATACATAATGATTTTTGAGGGTAGCCCGGGCTACATAGGATCCTTATAAAAATAGCAGCAAGGGAACTTGAATATTGACTTGTAGAAGAACTACATAGATATTGAAGTCCTTAAAGAATAGATACGAAACAGTGAGATTTTATGGCAAGGCATCAAAAAGCAGGGAGACACAGCAGAAGAAATGTTAGATAGTGTATAGAATTTATATAGATAGCAGTAGGAAATTAACAATCTCTACTTCACAACTTGATGTAACTTTAGATGTGTGTATATATATATATATATATATATATATATATATATATATATATGGGTATGTATAAGATGTATGAGAAGGAGTTATTAGACATGGGAAGGGGAAGGAGAGATACAGGGAGAGCATTACTAAAGAGATGAGGTAAGGACTAAAAAGGAGCCTTGATGAGATCCTGAAGCTGTGACTCTGCTGGTGAGTTGGCCGATTGTCTCCGGTGCCCTATACATGTGGCTTTCTAAGGCAAACCCTTCATCACCTCCTGGCCCAAAATGCTCATGCTGGGCTGTTGCTCTCCTGGGCCAGACTATGCATGGCTATAGGCTGATACTCCCAGTGCATTTATCAAAGCTGTCCCCTGTAACTTGCACCCTTTCAACATCAAGGTGAAGGGTTATGGTTAGACTCAAATACAGTCTTCTACTCTGTAACCATTGGCCTCTCCAGCCCTCTTCTAAATGAGAGAACCAGGCCAATGTCTGTCCCAAGCGTATGGTGTTTATTCTACCTGGTTTTGTACTTGAACTGCTTGGTTGGAGGTTAGAAAACTTTCTCATGTCCTTTTTTGATATGGAAAGTATACCAACAGCATAGCTCTCTCTAAAATAATCTCCTAATAAATGCTGCCCATGGCTGCCAGGGCCATTTCTAGAGGCCTTTGGAGCTCTAAACAGGAGGGAGGTAGCAGGGTACCATCATTCATTTTTAGTATTTCACTTTTTATATTCTGCATGAGGTCTAGCACCTGCCACGGAACTCGGCATCTATTATATCTTCATGCTTTGGCCCCAAATTCTTTTTTTCCCTGCACAACCCCCTCTCCCAATTCTTCAAACTGCTGCCCTCCTGTGTCGGCTGTGTTACTATGCTGGGGAGCATTCTGGGAAAGCAGCCAGCTCCGAATTTACATTGGTCATCAATCAGGCGATTCATTAAAGTTACTGCATAACGGAATGTCCCAACACATCGCTTCCCTGAGAGTTACCACTTAGTACTGCGGATGCCCCGGGGAGACCTGGGTTTATGGCACATGTTGTTTCTGCAGTATAAAACCTGAGAACAGTTATGAGTGCATGCACCAACCAAGGATTTCAGTTTCCAGGATGCATACCGAGGCCTGGACTTCAGAGAGATGTCAGAAGTAATTCTATTGTATTCATTGATATTACTTACATGTCGAACAGATTACACATTGTGTGGGAAATTTACTTACAAAACTGTACATCTAGGAGAAAAGCTCTTGTGTGTTCTGTACTCTTAGCATGCAATTTTACATATGTTCAGTAAACACCTACTATCTTTTCTTTTAATATTATAAGCACATATGTTATACTCTTAAATCTAGTGTGCTTTTAAGTGTTCCCTTAGAACAAGTTTAAAGCTCTGGAAGAAACAGCATTCTCAAATGTAGACATTTGCTGAGCTTAGAAAAACCACTGCCACAACTAAAGCTATGTAATCACCTGGTATATGACATCAACGGAAATAGTGGAAAGAAGCTATGCATTGGGTGCTGTGGCACTACCCTGGGTCTGTAATCTTGGCCTTAATCTGAAGCCATCCTTTCTCATTGCTAAACTCCATACATCATATAATAACTTGAGCCTTGCTTTTCTCTCATCAGAATAAAAAAAAAGAATAAAACCTTTCTTTCTATGCAGAGCATGAATCCTTGACTCAATGGAACTGCATGTACTTAAGATTTTCAAGCTGATGTTTTGCTTTCTTGTTTCCCTTATGGAAATTAAACTCCAGGCCCCAGGCCATGGCCATCTAATTATATATCTCTCACCTCTGTGTGGAAGTTTTGCTTCTAGTTAACACCTCCACCTTTTCTTTCCATGGGTGGCACTGTTTATCTTCAGTACCTGCAGATTCCTTCACAGTGGGAGCCAGACCATACAAATGTACTTAACTATTGCTACTATGTAGCAAACGTTACACATTCACTAATGTTTTCCATACTGCTCTTTGGAAGGAAGTGGTCTAAGAAGGGTCTTTGGAGTTGTCGCTAGAAGCCGTGTAAGGCTGTATATCCCTTTTTACTGTGCATAGCTTGTGAATATGTAAAGGAAAACATCCTAGCAGGTTGATAACACTTATCTCCCTCCCATTCCTGAGTGGCCCCACAACTGTTAACATCTGCATCATCCCCCTCTGCATATGTCTACCTGGTTCTCACGCCTGATGGGAGAAACTACAATGATTAGCTGTTTTCACCCTTTCCTGAGGTCTGTTTGTTCCCTGGGAATCTTGAGACCGTAAGTGGGCTAGAAAATTGAACCCTGATAAAAACCACTCTTGATATTCTTCCCCTACATTTTCTCATTAAACATTACAGAGAAGCTCACCAGTGCTGACACAGTAGTTGATTGTAACTGGAAAGAGCGTTGTGTTGGCAGGTACAAATTAGATCATCCTGGACTGGTTCTCTGTTTTACTGTTTCAGCTGCCACGAATGACTACAGCAAAGTATATTTCTTATTAATATGAAGAAATAAGTCAGGTAGAAAATTACTTTAAAGAAGGTGGAGTTGGCATCGCACCAGGGTTTTCAGTTCAGATGAACACAGGAACCTGACAAGAACACCAACATCGCCGTCAGCACTGGTCTTCTGAAAGTTCAAATTTATGTGTTTTAGAAATCATTTAATAATATCTAAAAGCTATCATGAAAACTTTTGCTTACTCCATTTCTCATTCCTGCCATAATTGGCAGTGTCAATGCAATGCTTTAAAAATTAGAATTGTTATTTGGCAGTGTAAGTACTTAAATTAATGGCACAAATGAAAGGCTCCTTTTTGTAGCTCAGAATAACATGAATAAAAGAAATAAATATATGTCATTCTGGAAAACACTCACCAAAGTTTAAGATCCATGCACATATCTGAAACACATGCATTGTGTATTTTCACAGTGTTCTTTGGGTAGTAAAATATATATATTTATACTAAACAATATATCAACATAATTTTCAGTCTGTTGACATTTCATGAAAGATTCCTTTTTAGTCTCCTCTCACATTTGAAGATTTCATAGTAGCTCACCTTGTTTGAATGCTACAGTCATCTGAAGCAACTTTCCCGGGGCTGTCACTCCAATCAGATTACTCTCATTCTTAAGTCCACAAGTGATGCTATCCTGGGAAATTTATTTCACAACTGGTTAGTCATTCCTAAGAACTCATCAACTCTGTGGGAGCAGTGTTCTCCACAGGGTAGCCACTTACTTTGATAAAGTTATTTTCAAGACATTTACTTAAAATCACATCCAATTGTTAACAATTGTTAGATTACACCCCCTAGGAATATGTTCTAGATCATTGTTAAGTTTGCCTTGCAGTTTTTCTTTTAAACTTTTACAAGTGAACCCCAGAATTACTCCAGGGTAGAATTGATTGAGTATCCTCAAAATATAATTATAAAAACCAAAACCAAACTAACAAAAAAATATTAGGGATGCACCTAGTGAAATAACTAAATTTCTATTTTGTAACTAATAATTTAATAATGAAATCTGTACCCTACAATTGGGCATGTTCAGTAATTTTTTATGTTTCTATTCATCAAATCATAAGAGGTTGAAAATATCATTTGTTTCTATTTATCAAACCATAAGAGGTTAAAATATCATTTATCTTTCTGGGGAGTATTTGGGTTCACATTAACATAAAGGGGTTAGTTTAATATCTTTTAAATTACCATCCCATGGCAAGAAGCAAATAATAGTAACAGTAACTACAGCTGTTGTTTATAAAAGAATTTATAGGTTTTTATATAATTTTATTCTTTAATTTTTATCTCAATATGTTCTTTTAAGGACGAGCAAATAAATAATGTACCATATGCAATTAAATTCCATAAGAAAAACACATTATCATTTTATTTCTATTAAGAAATTAATCTCAATGAAATTTTAAAAAAATTAAAAATGATGATTCCATTTTCTATCAAGTAGCATATATTTACCACCTTAAAATACTGTCCAGTTATTTATGAGGAAAAACTGTGTCCTTAAATATTTACCTATTTCTCATTTCCACGTTCAAAAGGATCTTTTTTATATTCACACCTTCCATACAATGATGAGTTTAAAGTTTAATTTTCTTATCCAGTTACACCATAGTATTCCATTTTTAATCTGGGATCTGAGAATTCAGATCATGATTAAACAGTCATCAAAACAAATGACAAAAGATGGTTAGAATCCCAAGAATAGCATCCAACAGACAGTATGTGTGATTGAAAAAAAATTGAGACATCTTACTGGAAAATTTAAGTACAGTGGAGTAATAATTGATATTCCAAGGTAAATCTGTGCTTCGAAGAAAATCATACTTAGTCATTGGACAGAACCGTGTTTAAAAAAAGTGGAATATTTTAAAACAAGTTTGCCAACCTGTCCTTTCTCTTGAGAGAGGACTGACAAAATTTAAAGATGAATTTTATCTCAAAATAGTTACTCTCTTATCAGATTGATTGATTGATATGCCCTTAATTCAGTTCCATGGGACAGCAAAAATGTGATTTAAAAAAGTTGTTGAATTTCTGTTCTTAATAATGCTACTACATACTTTTTATTTTGCAACTAGTCACTGATCAACTCTTTTTCCATCACATATTCTTGACTGGGCATTAGCGGTTCCTTCAGGACTAAGCTTATATTGATAGAATTTAGACTAGAGAAGGATACTAACATTTAAAGTGATAGATTCCACAGTGTTAAAATTGCTGACAGAGTGCCTTGGTTCCTCTGAGAAAGGGAACAGAATACTCATGGGAGCAATTATGGAGACAAAGTGTGGAGCAGAGACTGAAGGAAAGGCCACCCAGAGACTGTCCTACCTGGGGATTCATCCTATAAACAGTCACCAAACCCCACCACTATTATGGATGACAAGAAGTGTATACTGAAAGGAGCCTGTTATGGTTGTCTCTGGAGGGGCCCTGCCAGAGTCTTACACATACAGAGGCAGATGCTAGCAGCCAAAGATTGGATGGGGTCCCCAAAAGAGGAGTTGGAGGGCAGACTGGAAGAACTGAAGGGGTTTACAGCCCCATGGGAAGAACAACAATATAGGCCACCCAGTTTCCCCAGGACTCCCAGGGACTAAACCATCAACCAAGGGGCACACGTGGTTCCAGCCAAAAGTGTGGCAGAGGAATGCCTTGTCAGGCATCAGTAGGAGGAGAGATCCTTGGTCCTGTGAAGGCTCAAGATGCTCCAACAAAGGGAAATCGAGGGGGAGGTGGGAGAGGGTCGGATGGAGAGGCATATACTTGGAGGCAGGGGTGGGAGAAGGGGTTGGGTGTTTTCTGGGAGGGAGGAAACCAGGAAAGGTTTTAGCATATGAAATGTAAATGAAGAATATATTCATTAAAAAATGAAAAAATATTGCTGACATCATAGTAGGGAAAAGAAGTTGTGGTATATCACATCTGATCACTAAGCACCCAGACACACTAACTGTAGGCACCCGAAGACAGGCTATTACTGTGATGCAATTCATGTCTGCAGAAGATATTTAGAATAAAATCGTAGATTTTTAAAGGTTTATCTTACAGCATCGGGGCATGAAAAAATTTTGATTGAGGAAGTACCCTTGTGATCATTGCCAGGTTTAGTCCTTTGAAGCCACAAATAGAATTGATTAACTGATGTTATCTACTAGTTTCTTTGTTCATAAATTTTGTACTTTTTTTTGCCTATTGTGTCATTATTTGGTCCAGTAAGAAGGGGGGACAATAGATGAGATGTACAAATATAAATATAAAATAATTGTAAACATACTAATTGTTAATGAAAGTCTTGCTTAAATCAGTTCTGCTTTCCCACTAATTGGCAACACCATCATCAATAATCATTTAAGTAGATTGAATCTTAGGGTCAAAGGTAAGCAATCCTGACAATTTGTAATAGTGATCATGCAAAGAGGGCAATGAACACTTTATCTTCAATTAGACTGGATTTGGAATCACCTAGGAGGCATACCTCTGTGTTGTGTTGGTGAAGGCTTCTCCAGAGATAAATGAAGGGTTCAAGGACTACCATCCATTTGGGCTTGGTTCTATATAGAATTAAAAAGCTGTTTAAAAATTGTTGAATGTGGCTAGAGATATGGCTCAGCAGTTAAGAGCACTGGCTTTTCTTCTAGAGGACCTGAGTTCAAGTCACACCAATCACATGGTGGCTCACAACCATTTGTAATGGGATCCAATGCCCTCATCTGGTGTGTCTGAAGACAGACACTGTGCAAATTATATAAATAAAATAAATAAATATTTAAAGCAAACAAACAAAATTGTAGAAAGCTAGCGATCACCATAGTTCCTTTATGAATCTTCTCCTTGGATTCATAATGACCACTCACATTCAAAATGCCTTCAGTTCTTTGCCCCAAGAAACTGTATCCTCTGAAAACCTAAGTCAATATAAACATTTCCCCCATTCAGTTTCTTGTCAGATATTTGGTCACAGCAAAAAGAAACTACTAACTACTGGAAGGAAAACGTTGTTAGTGAAGCTATTAATGACTTGGCAAACGCAATTCAGTTTCGTGTTTCAGGAAGGTGTCATCAGCAACAAAAGCAATTGACTCCAAGAAATAAGTAATATAGGTATGTTGATGACAACGAAACGGAAGTTTTATAGTTTAATGATGTTCGTATTACCTAAGATTGGCGTAGATTTTGGAAAAGGAAAAAAAATACTGGGTGATAAGATCCATGTCATAAGGCCAGGTCGTGTGATAAACATGTTGAACAGGCTGCATTTCTGGATCTAGTACAGGTCAGCAACACTGGTTGTGAAGGTGACTACAGTAATGGAAATTTTATATATATGTGTGTGTGTGTGTGTATGATACATATTACATATATGATGAACATGATATATGATAAATATGGTACAGATGATATATGACATATATTATATGCTATATGCTATATGCTATATATAATATATCACATATAAATATATATATTATTATATATTATTATATGATTATATGTATATATGTTATATGTATATATATGTGATCATATTTTATATGTATATATGTTACATGTGATCATATTTTATATGTATAGATGATACATATATATATAATGTTTTCTACATATAAATTGCAATCTAAAATAATTTGCCTGAGAGCAATATGACCAAAGTTTAATCTATTAAATACAATTTTGTCCAATGTGTAAAGTTTAATACACCAACATTTCAGCGAAATACACCAAGCCCTGGATTGTGATTCACATGCATTTTTCAGAAATTGGTGGACTGAGCAGAACTAGAAAAGGACTGCTTGTGGTCGTAAATTAAGAATTAAATCAAGAAAATCTTATTGGCAACATTTGCAGTGCAGTTCTGAGGAGAAGTCCAGTCATCACAGTGTTCTCATCCATATTTCATACTGAACCTCATTGTGGAGCTAAAATCACCATTTCAAAACTGACTGGTATTTATTCAAACTCCTTCAGAGCTTTCCAAAGCTCCACTCCTATCTCAGAATGCCCACAACCCTTGCAAGCACTGCTGATCTCATAATTGCTATGCATTATGCTGCTTTTGTTCATACCTGGGAAGTGGCTCAATCTGTGACCTTGGTTATCTTTTGCTTCTGATTGTATTCTTGCTTTACAGCCCACTTCATTGGACTTGATGTAAGACACTTTCCCATTGGTTGGTTTCCATCATGAATTCTCTCCCACCCTGCACTTTCTCTCCTTTTCCCTCTGCTACCCCATGAAGCCATCCTGCAGGCATCGTTTGAAAGTGCCCTATATCTACTCTATAGAAATGAGACAGGTATGTGTGTGTGCACGCACGCACATGCATATGTGCACACACACACACACACACACACACACACACATGCACACATGCACACACACACACACACACACACATGCTTTCATGTGTGCCCCTGAACATTCCTCCATCTCCTCCATCATTTTAAATTTATAGAAAGTATTTGAAAATAATTATATAATGATTCTTTGCTTTTCCTGAGTCGTACTTCCTATCTGTATTGAAACTCATGAGAATTTAGTTTTGGTAACAACATTAAGACAGATTTGATGGTGTATTTCCAGCACTCTGGAACCCAACCAAAGAAAATTGTTAGATTGAGACTAGTCTGAGCTAACTAGCCCTGTATCAAAAACAAAAACAAATACATGAAAAGATAAATAATTTATCTAAAGTATAATATGAGAGTATGTATTAATAGCCAATCAGTTTCTTTAAAATTGATTTGGTAAATTTTAAAATTAAAATACACATAGAGAACACATAAGTTGTTTTGATTCACTAAATGTTTATGATTCTAAGAACATGACATGTCAAAAGTCTAAAGAAATGAATTTATTTCCCATGGGTAATTTGGAATAATTATAAGTAGAGGCAATGGCTGCCAAAAATAGATGTCAATTGAGCAGTTGCCATCTTTAACGTTAGGTTAAAATAATTTAGCATACTGCATTGTTTTTTAATGAGTCTGCTTTTGTAACATTTAGTTAAACTGAGGAATATTTCTGCTAGCTTCTGGCTGGCAGATTTGGTAAGAGCAACTCAAATTATCTCCTGATCCTTCCCTCTCTAAGAAGGAAAGCCAGGCATATAGTGTCACCTCTGAACTTCAGCTGGAAAAGGAATCAGAGAGTCATGTTAGAGTCATGGAGCAGCATTCCCATGCTGAACACAGCCCTTGCACAGAAAAGGAGAGCTGGTGTTGAAGATGAGGAAAGATTTGGTCTTTTAGTGCTGGCAACACACTGACTCTGAAAACCATTCTCCACGAAGTTAATTATCTAGGACTCCAGCTGCATAAAAACATAACTTTGCAAAACTTTCCAACGGCAAAGGGATTCATCAGAGGTGTCACCAATCTCACTAAAATGGAAGAGAGAATGCCAAAAAAGTTAAAAAATATCAAGGAAAGTTTATAATATAAATATATGTGTTTAATATGTAATCTTATATGTGTATGTATATATGCATGTACATCTGTATATATCTGTATATATGCATATATAATCTCATATATATGTAATTATGTATGCATTGCATGCTCATGTGTGTGTGCATATGTGTGTATGTATGTGTATGGATGTGTGTGCACATGTGTATATGTGTGTATGTGCTAATCAGGAAGCAGTTCCCTTCAAGTCTATGATTCTTTTCATTATTACTAAACTTTAACTTATTGAGTACTATTGAGTTCTGTTTTTCATCACTCAGTAAGGATAGTTAGCTGATGCTGACCAGTATGACATCCCTATGAATGTTACTGCTTTCTTAAGTCAAGTCATTTGCCAGGAGCTCTTCATTCAATTTTTTCTGTGTATATAAATGATATCTGCATGTGATTTTTATTTTCTTCTTTTCTTCTTATCTAATTTACATTGATTTGCCAAACAAATCAGATGGTTAATCTTCTCCTCTTCAGTCTTCCATGAATAAAACTTCAAAAGCAGTTATAGACGGTGTATAAAATTCAGAGCTCACTGGGATCCTCTTTCCTTATCAAGGATGCTTGCAGAAAATATCAGCACAAGAGAAACAGCAAAAATGCTTTGGTGGAGAAGTGCCAATACAAGTATGGAATATTGGAAAAGGACTGAATGACCCTAACTAGAGAGGAATAAACTAAGATCGAATCATCTTCACAGAGGAAAGGAAGTGTAAAGACAGTCAAATCTCTTTCTTAATCCTTAAGAAGATTTAGGGATTAGGCAGTTCTTTTCACTTGGAAGGGTTCCTAAGGTCCTCTTCCTTTTCAGCCCCATTTCTTTGTCCTTTACAAACAAAGCAAAACAAAGCAACAAGAACCATGTTCCTAATGTTTGCCCTGTTTGTGTCCCTTTGGAGATTGCTTTGAGGGTTGGTTCTTCTTATCTTTTTGTTTTATTATTATTATTATCCTCGTGTTGATAAGTGAGAAACCTTTATCATTTCATTCAAAAAGTTTACAAGACAATGCTGTTTGACTTATGAAGAAAAAAGCAAAACTAAGCAGAACAATCCAAGTCTGTCTGTCTGTCTCCCCCCCCAACTCTCTCTCTCTCTCTCTCTCTCTCTCTCTCTCTCTCTCACACACACACACACACACACACACACACTGCAAGCCATTACTAGTCTGACATTAGTTTTCCTAATTCCTACTACATCTACTGGGACCAAAACTCTTTGTGACATGAAATTTCCCCAAGGTTCATACTTTTTCTTTCCTTTTAATTACATATACCTATCTGTGTTTTGTGTGAACACATGTGGACACAAACACACCACAGTGTGAGTGTGGATTTCCAAGGATATCTTGCCGGACATATTATCTCCTTCTACCACATGGGCCTACAAATCAAACTGAGGCTGTCCTGGTAGCAATCATGTTTACCTACTTATCTACCAAGCACAAGTTGGTACTTCTTGAGTTATTAGACTCTTTGTTTTCAAGAAGATAGAAATGCCATCTTTCATCCTTCATTGATTTAGATTATAAATTAGTGGGAATATTTTATGCACGAGTAAAAATATTTTCTGAGTGATTATTCATTCTCTTTGGAGAAAAATGATAACATAAATGACTTTTTGGCAATAAGTATTGAAAAAGCTTATATGTTTGCCTCAGTTTACATAGTTGCATGAGTTAAAAATTTGCTTATTTGAAACTAGTTTGTAGAATGGAAAGACACATAGATGACACAGGAAGATATTTTGATTTGGTAATTAGTTAAAATTCTGCTGTACATCAGCATTTGTAAAAATTATCCCATGAATTAAATAGAGTCTGTAACAGTTCCTCTCTTATTGTCTGTGTTGACTTTTAAAATGCAAAGTACAGAATCTTTCTTTCATGTAGAGAATCTAGATTTTCAGAGTTCTCTGGGAACAGAGGTGAATGTCTATACCCAGTAGTATTTTCTACACCTTGGGTGGTGGTATATATGTCTGTTTTCCAGGATTTCTACCATATCTATTTAGATTCCTGCTATTGGGGGTATCAGTTGTGATTTTCCTTCCCAATAAACTAAGTTGAATTCATGAGCTGTTCAGATATAGCCTGTCCTTGTGAGGCTTTTGGTCATTAACTAGTGGAGGGTCCTGGTTTCTGCTCCTACTACAGTTCAGTAGGCCTCAGGCTCTCATCGCACTGTGGGACATTAGGACCTTTATCGTAAGTACTGAGTTTCTTAGATAAGGCTGTGTTGATTCTTCCTAACTGGAAAAAACTAGAAGCTCTGGCTGGCCATTATCCTCAACCAACTCAATCTAAATTAGCCCAGCATTCTCCTCCTACTTCTAGACCCATATACAGTGACTAGCAGGATACACACAAAGCTGCCCAAGGCATCATGGGGTACAATCTGAACATGACTATAGGCTTATATTTTTCAAAACTTAGTTTAATAAGGGCTTTTAAATGTTTAAACCTCCCTTATAGCCCACCAACCAAAGGTGGTGGAGGAAAATGGGTAATAGTATGTGGACCTGTTTAGAAGTAGTTCTTTGGAGCAATTCTAATCTTCATTGTCAGAAGTCTAGTCCACTAGCAACAAACCAAACACAAATCAACAGCAGTGACCTGATCCAGACAAAACCATGAGACTTGGCCTATTAGCATGGGTCTACTCACTGAAGCAGTCAGGAGTTCTTTATGTTAAAGGAGTTTCTGATACTAATGTACTATTCCCCAGTTGGTTTTTGATTTGTCGGTAAAGTAGCCCAAGGGACTAATTTCTGAGCAGAAGGTACAGACAGTCCCCAAAATCCCAGGAGGTAAAGGCAGACAAGAGAAAAGAGGGAAGAGGCTTTTTTTTCCTGCCATGCTTTGGAGGAAGAAGTAAGCAAAAACAAGGTAAGGTCTCAGGGGGAGGAGGAACTAGGGTCTGCAGCCTCTGCTACAGGCAGGTGGCCAAGGATATTTGGCATGGGCTAGGTGGGACTAGACACTAAGTTTAGTGCAGGTGGCAAGTTGGAGATAATAAACTGGTAAGGGCACACTTTTCTAGGTGGGAGGTACCTGCACCCAGCAATTGTGTCAAGAAGGCAAGTTGTGAAGTAACAAACTGTGTGTCTTTTATCTGTGGATTCAAGGGTCTCAGGAATGGGCTGGTAGTATGGTCACCTCCCAGAGCTAAAGCCAGGTAGAACAAAAGTGAAAATGGTAGGGACCAGAATGTGGTTTGCTCCCAGGCAAAGGCAGTAGCAATTTAAAACTACAAGCAACATCTCTACAAGTCATGGCAAGTAAAGATCAGAGAAGAAAGCAAGGTGAACCAATGCCAGAACATCATCAGTGAAGACTGTCAAGGCAACCATTGCTTGAGCATTGTTCTCTGTCTGTTGGGTTATATTTATACTCTTTCTAAACATCACATTTCTTCTCACATGTCTCCTCTAGCAAAACATGGGCCCTTTCACCAGGCAGTTTATAGAAGAACACCATGTGTCCATTATCAGAAAAACATCATCTCACATGTCTGCTTCAGCAAAAGATCCTTTCACAAGACAGCTAGCTTCCAGAAAAAAATATCACATGGTACAACCAAGTATCTAAAAATTTCCACTTCACTTGAGGAAATTAAAATAAAAGTGAATCAGTCACCTCAATCAAGAGGGCTCAGAAAATAATGACACATCTCTCCCATGTGCTGCCTCAGTGAGGTGGTGTATGGAGGTTCTAGAATCTGCCATACCGTAAGTCATGGTCCTCCTGGCCAGTTCATGGACTTGTAGTTAGCTTGCCAAAGCCATATCATTATTTTGTGGTCCTTATCTTGGTTTGATGCTGTGGAATTGCAACTCTCAGGAAGGCATTAGCAGCAGGGGTTTGCTAGGACTCTTTCTGGGGAACTAGCGAGTGGATATCTACTTCTCTTATTAATGTTATCTATCTGATTGGTCTGCTATAGACTTTCCCAGTTCTACTTCTGACTTCAAATGTTCTTAGCCTTTGCTTCTTTTCTTTGTCATTTAGCAATATGAATATCTTTTCTATTCACATCTAGGAACAGATTCTATTCTTTTAGAATTACATAAAATTCTTTTGTATAAATACTATATTTTTTTTCATGTAATAACATCCTTACTTGAAGCCTTTAGAATACCCTAAATGTACAAATATTCTTTCTAAGGACACCCCATATCTCCCTGAGTGTGTGTTAATAGGAAATAGATACAAATAGCATCCACATACCGATCATGGTCCTTCACAACATTAATTTATAGCTCATTGTTGTAGGGATGGATAATATGACTCACCCAGCAGGATTTTTCTTTTCTCAGAATCTGTTAACATTCTGTTTATATAAGTTCATCTTACCATAAAAATAGATCTTTGCCTCAGGCTAGATATTAAATAAAATTAGTGGAGATATCAATAATGTTCTGTTAATTTTACCATTTGTCACAGCATAGAGACTTACTTTTCTTGACATCTTTCAGAGAAAAGAAGGGAAGAATTAAAGTTCATCAAGGACTTTCCCAAATTTGC
This sequence comes from Apodemus sylvaticus, assembly GCF_947179515.1. Lineage (NCBI taxonomy): Eukaryota > Metazoa > Chordata > Mammalia > Rodentia > Muridae > Apodemus > Apodemus sylvaticus. Next base: position 22,793,736 of record NC_067490.1, on the reverse strand, counting down.
TCTCACATGTGTGAGTTCATAAACAGTCTGGCTTGCTTCTGGTGCTGAACCTGTTGGATTATTATGCATGTTTTAGTTAGAGTCTCATTGGTGTAAAGAGATACTATAACCAAGGCAACTCTTAGAAAAACAAACATTTAAGTGGACCTTGCTACAATTTCAAAGGTTTGGTCCATTATCATCATGGCGAGAAGCATGGCAGCATGTGGGCCAGCTTGGAGCTGGAGAAAGCAAGATTTCTAAATCGTGATCCAAAGGGAGCCAAGAAGTGACTTGTTTTCCCACAGGCAGCCAGGAGAGACTCTCTTCCATACTGGGTAGGTGGAGCTTGAGCACAAGGATCCCCCATAGCCCACCTATAGTATAACATACTACCTTCAACAAGGCCATACCTATACCAACAAGGCTACACCTCCTAATACTGCCCTTTCCTATGGGCCAACCATTTTCAAACCATCCCAATGCTGAAAATTATGGTTATCTTGACAAGACAGTATTCTATGTAAATTTCCCAAAACAATCTGACACCACATAAAGGGATGAGGGAGGAGTCAGTCATGTTACTTTAAATGGTATTTTTCCCACTGTCTATGAGGTTAGAAAATGTCATACTTAACAAACACTGCCTCTTCTCTTTTAACTTAGGAACTTATTTGTCCACTGCTAATAATATATAGGGGGAAATCTCTAAGATTGGATGTAACTTAATTCTGACTGATGGAGAAGTTCTAATGAACCTGCTTTCAGCGGTATGGTCCATGGAGAAAAATAAAGGGTAATTAGAAATAAGATGACAGAGAGAAGCTCTTGACCTGCTCTCTCAATCCCAGTGATATTGGATTGCAATAAAATCTGCAAGCCCCATTTACTCAGTAGCCAATATGATCAAGCTCCTGTTAGTGTTTCTAGAGGCACAGCATCTATACTGAACATTTATATGCAAGACTGCCTAAATTATTCAATGTAATTTCCAAAGTGTGTATGTAGGCACAGCATCAAGAGAGAAGTATTGAGTTGTATGTCTTGCAGCTAAATTATTCATAAAAGCCAGTTTTAAAACTCAACCTATTACCACAACATGTATAGAAACTCTCTTCACTTTCTTGGTAGAAAAAAGACGAAGTGATAATTTGAAGTATATAACCTGGACACACCCCCAGTACATTTGTACCATAGCTACTCTGTTTTTTTTTAATTAGACATTTGCTTTATTTACATTTCAAATGGTATTCCCTTTCCTTGTTACCCCTCCGAAAACCCCTTATCCCATTCCCCCTCCCCATACTTGCCACACCCCCCCCCACTTTCCTGACCTGGCATTCCCCTACACTGAGGCATCGAGCCTTCATAGGACCAATAGCCTCTCCTCTCATTTATGTCTGAAATGGCCTTCCTCTGTTACATATGTAGCTGGAGCCATGGGTCCCTCCATGTGTATTCTTTGGTTGGTGGTTTAGTCCCTGGGAGCTCGGGGGTACTAGTTGGTACATATTGTTGTTCCTCCTGTGGGGGCTGCAAACCTCTTCAGCTCATTGGGTCCTTTCTCTAGCTGCTCCATTGGGGACCCTATGCTCAGTCCATTGATTGGCTGTGAGCTATAGGTATTTTGATCCACCTTCCAAGAAGGGTCAAAGTATCCATCCTTTGGTCTTCTTTCTTTTTGAGCTTCATGTGATCTGTGAGTTGTCAGAAGCTGGAAAGAACCCAGATGTCTCTCAACAGAGGAATGGATACAGAAAATGTGATACATTTACACAATGGAGTACTACTCAGCTATTAACAAAAAATAAATTCATGAAATTCTTAGGCAAATGGATGGAATTAGAAAACTATCATCCTGAGCGAGATAACCCAATCACAAAAGAGCACACATGGTATGTAGTCACTGATAAGTGGATATTAGCCCAAAAGCTCGAAATACCATAGCTACACTTGAGCTTGTGTATAATAAGGTGCTGTGCATGCAGAGCCACAGAGAGTACAATGCATGTGTTATAAATTTGTGACATAAAAGAGTTAGTGTATCTCCTTTCACCTTTCATTTTAAATTTTTGTCATATACCTGTTCTATTCAATAGTAAGCTTTTTATAGTTAAGTTTTTAATGATGCAAAATTATCTGATTGAAATATTCTAGTAAGAAGAACTTATATTTATGCTATTTAATGCTCCCCCAGTTATATATGCAGTCAAATATTCATGTGCCTTATTCTGCCCATGTGTCCCTGCATGAAAATTATTGCCTGCATTTACTGCATTTAGTTGTCCAACTTCTGAAAGTCCCTTAAACTGTTTCTCTCTCTCTCTCTCTCTCTCTCTCTCTCTCTCTCTCTCTCTCTCTTTGTTTTTTGAGACAGGGTTTTTCTGTGTAGACCAGGCTGGCCTCGAACTCAGAAATCTGCCTGCCTCTGCCTCCCAAGTGCTGGGATTACAGGCGTGTGCCACCACGCCCGGCTACCTTCAACTGTTTCATAAGTATTGTATCTTCAGAATATGCTGTTTTTAAACTCCCATCACTTTTCTTTCTCAAAGATATAAAAGAACTTATGTCCAGATAAATGTTGTTTGGCTGTGTGTAGACAATATATTCTTTAATATTAAAGATATAGCTTTACAGTCTTCTATGCCCACAATTTACATTTATTTCAATGAATAATTGCATTCACCAAAGTTATGGGATGCATTATTATCAAGCAGAGAGTAATCTAGTATACGGTATCGTGCCTTGGGAAAAGCTCTCTCCTGTACCTTGTGCCTTCACAGTGTGACAAATAAAGACTCCTGTAAGAACATGACAAGGGAAGTAATTGCCAGTATAGAATCACACAAGTATGACTCTATTGTATTCACATCTATTTTTAGAAAATACAGCATTGATTTTAGAGATAATTCCTGAGATGTCTAACCCTTTAAAATGTGTGTGACTTGTTCGCCAACCACTATGCCAAATTTCCCAATGGCTGCTGCCAGCAACTACCTTTCTGATAAACCAAAGTACATATTTTCATGTTTGACTCAACCGCCATTCCTCTGGAAATACGTTATTCTCCTATTTTCTTGACTTCATGGAGTTATGGTTTTCATTTAAGACTACTCAGTTTCTCTTCAAGACTCATTTGTATCCTTCTCTGCTCAGTTCCTTTCTACGACGAGAATAAACCCTGAGGTTCACTCTTTGATTAAAATTACACTTGGCAATGTGCTTCTTTGATTAGTTATGTCTCTTCCAACACATGGAACAGATGGCCTGTGTTTGTGTCCCAAATAAGCCACAGACTTGAGCCTCTTCTTACTTTGTTTTATCCCAGTAATCATTAAAAGGGTCATAGCTTCCATCACCTCTGATGAACACAGACATTCAGCTTTAGGTTTTTTCCTAGGGAAATGGAAATTCACCGATTTTGTTCTTCTAAATCATAGAGGTCCTATTCTTTGCCAGGCACTGCACTGCACATTGGCGACAGAGCTGTTAACATTTTGGGACAGAGCAAGGCTTTCTGGGAACCAATGCCAAATGTAGATATATGCATTCGAATAATAACAAATCTGACTTGTTAGAGTTTACTATCTGAAGTGACAATAACCTAAAGTGTAAAACATGCCAACAAAGTCATTTATATGAGTCAAGGGATGTTAACAATTACATTGGATGGATAGGCCTGGAAATTGTAAATACTGTAAGATAGAGAAAAGAACATAATCCTTGAAGAACTATCGACAGGTTGGCATGGCTATAGTTAAAATTTAAGAGAAGCAGGGGGTCTAAAATGCAGATCATTTGGTATAGCTCCACACGTCCATGCTTGTCTCAGATCTGGGGACTATTGCTTTATTTACACAAGATGACTGTTGCCTGCTCATGGTCTAATCCTGGAGCACTTACCTTTGTGAATGTGAGCTAGTCACTCATCAACCTCTCACTTACTAAAGTAAAATGATTGGAACAACCCACTTAGATTTTGTGTGATTTTTTCCCCCTCAGTTATCTCGCTTTGCTGATTGCCTTGTCCTGCACATTGTGCTAAGCTTCCCTGTTCTAAAATATATCTTAAACACAGTCAAGCCATGGTCCAATATAATTTCATGTTTACTATATGTGTGTAACACATGTGTAGAAGCCTGTAGGGAAAGGTGGCAATCTTACCCAGACCTGTAAGTATTTATTTAGTAGCATTTACTTGGTAGAGCTTAGAAGAATTTAATATTAATGAATTGAAAAGCTAAGGAAAGTTATTTTTTAATTTACTTATAGACTTAAGAAAACACTTCTAGGGGGCATTTCAGAATAAAATGGAGACTTTACCAATGGCCAAGTATAAATGAAAGTGTGGTATGCTTGAAGCTTAATTGAATAGTATGGTAATTTGAAATGTGTCTATAGAAAGGAACAGAGGCATAAGCTCCATCAGAGAAAGCCTTACCTATCTATGACTCTGGTCACTAAGAAAAGCTAGTAGGAACATTACCACTCTGTGGCCTTAACTACTTATGGAAATGTATAGCCAGTTCAAACAGATATTTTCAGTAGCTAGAATGTAGGGGAGAGATCCAGGTTGAGAAAATCATGCTAATATTTCAGAGCTGAGAATTTGGACTAAGCCTGGAATACTGAAACTCCTGGTGTCCCAGATGCATGAGAATGTGACACTGCTTTCACTGAGATAGGAGGTGACAGGCAGGCCTGATCTGGGCCAGCACTGCAACACATAGATGGGTCTTTCTGCTGGGAGTGTAACTGTCTGTAGTGCACACATTTCTATTGCCCTGTTGCTTGAACCTTCCACATAAAGGATCCTGGTAAATGTCTAAACAAAAACATGTGGAAAACAAAAGATAGAAAGATAACAGGAGAGTATGCTCAGGAATTTCCTGGACCACAGACAAGTGGTTCTCAACATGTGGGTCGCGACCCCCAAAGACCATCTGAAAACACAGTTTGATGATTATGATTCATAGTAGTAGCAACATTACAGCTTTGCAGTGGCAACAAAAACAATGTTATGGGAGGGGTCATTACAACCTGAGGTACATCATTAAAGGGTCACAGCATTAGAAAAGTTGAAAACTATTGTAATAGAATTTAATAAACTCTATTAGTTATTAATATGACCCAACCAACCCCCCCCAATAACCGAGGCTGAATTCTTTTTTTTTTTTTTTGGATTTAGTTTTTTTTTTATTCGATATAATTTATTTACATTTCAAATGATTTCCCCTTTTCTAGCCCCCCCCACTCCCCGAAAGTCCCGTAAGCCCCCTTCTCTTCCCCTGTCCTCCCATCCACCCCTTCCCACTTCCCCGTTCTGGTTTTGCTGAATACTGTTTCACTGAGTCTTTCCAGAACCAGGGGCCACTCCTCCTTTCTTCTTGTACCTCATTTGATTTGTGGATTATGTTTTGGGTATTCCAGTTTTCTAGGTTAATATCCACTTATTAGTGAGTGCATACCATGATTCACCTTTTGAGTCTGGGTTACCTCACTGAGTATGACATTCTCTAGCTCCATCCATTTGCCTAAGAATTTCATGAATTCATTGTTTCTAATGGCTGAATAGTACTCCATTGTGTAGATATACCACATTTTTTGCATCCACTCTTCTGTTGAGGGATACCTGGGTTCTTTCCAGCATCTGGCAATTATAAATAGGGCTGCTATGAACATAGTAGAACATGTATCCTTATTACATGGTGGGGAGTCTTCTGGGTATATGCCCAGGAGTGGTATAGCAGGATCTTCTGGAAGTGAGGTGCCCAGTTTTCGGAGGAACCGCCAGACTGCTTTCCAGAGTGGTTGTACCAATTTGCAACCCCACCAGCAGTGGAGGAGTGTTCCTCTTTCTCCACACCCTCTCCAACACCTGCTGTCTCCTGAATTTTTAATCTTAGCCATTCTGACTGGTGTAAGATGAAATCTTAGGGTTGTTTTGATTTGCATTTCCCTAATGACTAATGAAGTTGAACATTTTTTAAGATGCTTCTCCGCCATCCGAAGTTCTTCAGGTAAGAATTCTTTGTTTAACTCTGTACCCCATTTTTAATAGGGTTGTTTGGTTTTCTGGAGTCTAACTTCTTGAGTTCTTTATATATATTGGATATTAGCCCTCTATCTGATGTAGGATTGGTGAAGATCTTTTCCCAATTTGTTGGTTGCCGATTTGTCCTCTTGATGGTGTCCTTTGCCTTACAGAAACTTTGTAATTTTATGAGGTCCCATTTGTCAATTCTTGCTCTTAGAGCATACGCTATTGGTGTTCTGTTCAGAAACTTTCTCCCTGTACCCCGAGGCAGAATTCTATGGATGTATTTAATCAGCACTGGCACAATTATTGGGGCATTACCCCAACCCATTTTTTTTTCTAGTGCTAGATTGTTAATTCCCCAGCTGTGCTCCCCACATACTTGTAGTTTGAGTCTCTCCAAGGTTACTTCTGTCCCATTGGCAGGTTCTGTCTCATTGGCAGGTGAGTACCTTTCACTTTGGGCATGTGTTCCTTGTCCACCATGTTTAATAGAGACCTCCTCTCTTCTCTGTCTTCCTTCTCCTACCCTCTTTTCTCCATTTTCTCCTACCACATGTTTCTACCTGCAACCCCTACCCTGATAAACTGAAACTCTGACTCTTCTGTTCTCCCAAGAGTTCACTGTAGCCCCCTTTATTTAACCAGTAGTTTTAAATTAAAGAGCAAAGTTTACATAGCATCACTTGGTGGTATACAAGAGGATCTGATGATGCAGGCTACCAGATCAAGGGCCCAGGATTCCGCATTTGAATACCTAGCAACACCAGACCAGCCCCTAACAAACCATGGCCTTAGACCCCTGTTTACATTTCAAAATGTTTTGAGTCTGTGTCCTAGAAAACATTTCAATGAGTTGAACCTACCTTTCTTCTGAAGATATCTGTTAGTGATCAAAATCTGAAACTCAAGGATCTGTGTCTCTGCCTCTCAGAGAGATATTTTCCAGGCTCATCCAGTCCATGGCCCAGAACAATGGGAGTAAAATTCACTCTTTACCCAGGAGAGTGAGGCCCTTCATTCACAAACTTTTTGCTCTTGTTCCTCCTTTTCTATGAGAAACCCTCAGTTCCCATTTCAAATATCTATGTGCCTTCCTCGACGTGAAGCTTGAAGGTGTGACTCTGACTTGGCTCAAAGTCACAATGTTCACTTTTAAGTACAACATGAATTAAAAATTAAATATTAAAAGCTTACTAAAGAGTGTTAGTTATATAATTGTCAGAGTTTTCAGAGGCTTTATTTTCTGTAGTTCCTCTGTTATGGGGTCATTGTCTTGAGACCGAAAGCAATAATAGTGAAAGGCCTTCATCTTTTTAGGAACAGGTTGCTTTGTAGGACATTTTTGAGTAGGGTTTAATGTGATTTACTCTGTTCTCTTTAGTTCAGAACACTAAGACACAAGGAGGGGGTCAGGTCTGTGCCAGAGAACAGTATCTGGTTGAGAGTCCTCTGTAATCCTTGCAAAGACTCAATTAGAAGGCAGAGGCAGAACAGAACACAAACAAAAAGAAAGAAAACTAGCTGTTAGGGACATATACAGTAAGAGAGAACTTAGTTTTCAATGGTGGAAAATGGAAACTTAGTTCATGAGCCAGATGTACATGTTCAGGGAGGTGACTCAACAGATGAGCTGTTGTCCCCAATATAAGAAGTGATAATGATATGTGTCAGGAGAGCATCATGCAGAACACAGCACAGTGTAGTCTCCTCTGAAGGGTGCTTGACATGAGAGCATGTTGACTTCCGTGGGACCTCTTCCAGCTAGCCTTTATTAAGTAGAAAAATTAATATAGTCTCTGCTATCTGTAAGGATGACCTTGGGATTCTGCAGGAGTGAGCAGCAGAGGATTCTCAAGCCTGGGGCCTGACTTTTATGGTCAATCTAGATCAGGTTCTATCAGGAGAGCCAGCCAGATGCCCTCTGAGGAGCAAAGCTGATTCCTTCCAAACTATTTATGCCCATTGAATCCTGTTACTGTAGTCCAGAAATGTGTTATGTTAAGTGAAATAAGAATGCAAAAATAATGAAGGTGGTTTCAAACTAATTGACTTGGAAAGACTCCATAAAATAAAATCAATCGAACAATTGTAATCATTCAGGGTGAACGGAAGAGAACAATGAAACATTGGAGATGACAGGTGAAAAGCTTAAGGCATATGGCCTCATTTATTTTTCAAGTCTTACAAAGTTCTTTATTCGAAGAAAAAAACAGCTAGAAATAGTGACTCACGTATGCCTGAGTTAGAAATGAAAGCTTGATTCACATTTGTGACTCTATGGAAAAGAATTCAGATCATTATTGTTGGGGGTCACCACAGTGTGAGGAATTGTATTAAAGGTTTCTTCCTGTTGTTTGTTTGTTTTTTAATAAATGCATACATTTTTTTGTTTTTATTTTCCAATTTCTGTTTTTAAGATATTTACTTGTGTGTGTCACATGGATGTGTGCTTGACTACCATGTATAGGGAATGCCTTGGCATGTGTGTGGTAGAGAAGATCATGATGAGGACTTGGGTCTCTCCTACATTTATTTGGGTTCTAAAGACAGAGAAAAAGGAGGGAGGTGATTGGAGAATGGGTGGAGAGAAGAAGGTTTATGGGACATATGGGGAGGGGGATCTGGGAAAGGGGAAATCATTTGGAATGTAAACAAAGAATAGAGAAAATAAAAATATTTAAAAAAAAAAAAAAGATTGCACCTAGCTCCTTAGGCTTAAGAGCTTTGCCATCTGAGCCATCTGACAGGTCCATTCCTGAGTTCTTTACTAAGTGTTTCTAGTTAAAACTATTTCTATTTTATTATACTACAGTGACCTAATGTATTTGAAACTTTGTAAAAAATATAAACTTCACTTAGTAAAATTATTAATATGGTAATTATACCAGAAAATACTGATGGACTTTTGCATCAAGTGTTATCTGGAATAGACATTCAGCTACACTCCCACCTCTTTTTTTTTTTAAAGTCAATTCATAATATAAACAAAAATACAGATAAATTTTTAAGACAATGAACATTTGAGGATGGAAATTAAATTTGTATATCCAAATACCAAGTAATAGTGCAGTTAGACATATTAATTGCCTTTAACAAAGTCATATCTGGATCATACCATTTTTCTTAGTTCAGGGAGAAGTTTCTGAGTGTTGTGTATGCCTAAAGTGAGTAGTACAGACAGTCTTACCTACATTCCAAAGAAATGTCCACTACCAGGCTCAAGGCTAGCTTGGGCTATATAATGAACTTCAGCAGCAAAACAAAATGACTACCAAACTCAAACACACTGAACGAAAGAGTAGACTCTAAATAAACATTTTGGGCCTACTCAGTCCTTCTTTTCATAGCACCCTAAGAACAATATCCTTTTGGGTGCTGAGAAATTGATTGAAAGATCAAAATCTAGCCTTCAGATAAGTCAGCATAAATGATCCTGAACAACTTTGTGCCCCTAACGGCATTACAGCTTAAATTCCAAGCACTTGGAAAAACACTCTGCTTATGTGTTTACTAAAATTTATGTGTCATAAACTTAATTTCCAATGGAACTGGGAAGATCTGTGTTTACTAAAATTCATGTGTTAGAAACTTAATGTCCAGTGGAACTAGGAAGATCTGGGCCTAAAGTGAGGTCTTCAGGAATGAGGACTCCACTCTCCTGAACTGAGTTATGGCATTATAAAATTATCTGTGGTATGGGCTAGCCCTACTTTGCTGCCACACACAGAGTAAAAAGGCTCTCAGTTGAAGCCAGAAGCTGGGAGTCTTAGACTTCCAGACTCCATGCTGTGAGGATATACATTTCTTTCCGTTTTAAACCATCTAAGATCCGGAATCCTTTTACAGCAACACAAGATGGACACAGGCTAAATATATTCTCTCAGAAGCCAACCTCTACTCTGTGTACTCTAGCATTAATCTTAAATTTCTATTGAGAGAATGGGTAAAGGTACTGCTTACATAGAGTGAAATAATATGCAGTCCTTCAAAAGAATGAACTAGCACCATGACTGAAACGTAGATGCATTTATTGGATGACATACTATGTAAGAAAAGTCAGACAGGAACAGAGACTCTCCCTAAAGCCTGTCTGTGGAATCTTAGCTTGTGGAAACTGGGCTGCCTTGTCTGGCCTCATGAGGAGAATCTGTACCTAGCCATGCAGAGACTTGATGCGCTAGGGAGGGTCATATATGGGTAGGGGGAGCCACCCTCTCAGAGAAGAATGGGAGAGTTAGGGTGAAGGGGGAATGAAATTGGGATGTAAAATGAATAAATGAAGAAAGAACGAAAGAAAGAAAGAAAGAAAGAAAGAAAGAAAGAAAGAAAGAAAGAAAGAAAGAAAGAAAAGAAAGAAAGAAAGGAAGGAAGGAAGGAAGGAAGGAAGGAAGAAAGAAAGAAAAAGGAAAGAAAGAAAGAGAAAGAAGGAAAGGAAAAGAAAGAAAGAAAAAGAAAGAAAAAAAAGAAAGAAGCTTATAGGAAGAAAAGATACACCAGACATACCCTGACACGTACCATTTCATCTTGCTTACATGTGGACTGCTGAGAGAAAACAAAAGTAAATAAATAAAGCCAGCTGGTGGTTACTGATGATGGGAGTAAAGGGAAGAGGATGTAGAGAAAAAGAGACAAGCAATATGAAGGTGGAATAAGAGGGAGGAATTACACAAGGCAGCATGCATATCACGGAGAGTTAAATATCATTTGTTGAAATAAGCCTTACTAATTCACGTGATGGTTTCTGTAGAATCCCCTGGTGTAGGATTTTTTGTTTGTTTGTTTGTTTCATATTTTTATTTGTGTCTCAACTTAGATAAGCTCAATAGATTGCCAAGTTTTTGTAAGTCTGCTTTAAGTCTGCTTTAAAATCGGACACGTGGACAATCTCACTGAGTTTCATTTCCGTTATACTTCACAAGTTAAAAAATATCTGCTTTATTACTATTGTTATCTTCTCTTATATTAATTATAATCTTGAGTTGGTGGAATTATTCCCTGCATCTTCTTTATTTCTTCGAGTGTATTAAATTGTGTATTTAAGGTCACTGTCTGGTGAGAGGAGTACTGTGGTTTATTAGGAGCAGGCCCTCTTGATTGGGACCTCATCCATAACATCTACATGAGCTCAATTTTTTTCTTTGTTGTTGCTTATGTTGTATTAAATACTTAGGTATTTTACTTATATAATTACTTATAGGTAAAATACACATAATATTTTGTGTACTGGGGCCTGAACCCAGAATGATATTCATGTCCGACAATTCATCTATTGCTGAGTTAGACCCTTAGTCATTGTCTTCTTAAAAGTTTTGAGACAGGGTCTCTCTAAGTTGTACAGGCTGATCTTCAACTACCCTACTGTCGCCCAACAGGTCTTGAATGGCCTGTTTTAACTCCTCAAGTTGTCGGGATTACAGGCCTACACCAGGCAGAAAACTGGAAATTTTTAAATAATATAATTTGGCATGTGCTTTCCTCTTTCCATAGCTGGGATTTTGTTGCTATTTGTTGTCTGGGTTATGATTTCTTTTCTGAAGCCTTCAGTTGTTCCTGTAGGATAGTATCCCTTTGTAGTTTCTTACTGCTTAACTCTCTAGTCAGCAGTTTGATGGGTTTCTACTCACATGTGTGAGCCTAATTGTTTATCCGGAAGCTCAGAGTACAGCTCTGCTATACTAAAAATCTCAGATAATTCGTATCTCCATCTTTGACCTTGCCTGTACAGTATCTCAATATCAGCCAGAAAATTAGAGCTGAGGGCAGCAACATCTAGAAAGCTTTGAGCAAGAGTCTTCTAGATGTCAGGATTACACCAGCGCTTTCGTTCTAACCATGGGAAGCCACTCCTAGTTTTGAATTTTGCTGTCAACTTGTGGCTCTTTTGCTCAGTTGATTGCAATGCCGTCCTCTGTAAGAGGATTTTCCTACACTGAAAATTTGTTGGAGATTTTTAAAAAAGTTGTCTTTTTTTTTCCAATGGAATTTTCTAGGGAGCAAGAAAAGTAATAACATTTGTCTGGGATCTGGGATTTGAAGGATCTTTTTATTTATCCTGCCTTTTCATTGCTGTCTTCTGCTCATGGATGGTGTCAGAGTATTGGTTCTCAGGGTGATGGATAATCTTTATCATTAAAGGAGGAAGTTTGACATTACCTGGAAACACATCGCTATTGTGGATGGAAGGAAGTTTACAAAGACACTTAACTGAGGAGCAAAGGCTTGCCCACTGAGGAGCAAAGGCTTGCCCACTGAGGAGCAAAGGCTTGCCCACTGAGGAGGAAAGGCTTGCCCACTGAGGAGCAAAGGCTTGCCCACTGAGGAACAAAGGCTTGCCCACTGAGGAGCAAAGGCTTGCCCACTGAGGAGCAAAGGCTTGCCCACTGAGGAGCAAAGGCTTGCCCACTGAGGAGCAAAGGCTTGCCCACTGAGGAGCAAAGGCTTGCCCACTGAGGAGCAAAGGCTTGCTCACTGAGGAGCAAAGGCTTGCCCACTGAGGAGGAAAGGCTTGCCCTGCAGCATGTTATTATGCCACCCTCTGGAATGGGGTCCAGAAATGAAAAGAGAAAAATAAGAAAGCCAGATAAGCAGTAGGAATCCTCCTTTTCAGCTTCTTCTTTCTCCCAAGAGGGAGAACTAAGAACTGTGAGCCCCCAAGATGAACCTTTTCTTCTTACTCTCTTTGTATCAGGTATCACAGAGAGGAGTAAATCCACTGATTCACGGGTAAGCAGAGGCTTAGACAGAGGGGGATGTCTTAGATCAGATCCGAAGAGTCGCAAAGCTTCCTAGTCTTAAGAAAAGTCATTGAGTGTTTTCAAAATAAAGATTAATCATGTGAGTGTGTTTCTATAGCTTCCCAAAGCAGTCTTATGCAGCCCAGACTGGTATTAAACTCACTGTGTCCTAAAGATTGGCCTTGAGCTCATGATTTTTCTCTTTTCCAGTGGTAGAACTCCAGGAATATGCCACCATTCCCAGATAGATACAATTTTATTAAAATTAATATTTAATTTTGATAACTCTAAAAAAAAGTGGATTTGATATTTCCAAGTATTCACAATAGTCAGGTGAAGGAGAAGACTCCTTAATCTGCCATTAGTGATGATGTCATCAATCTGCATCTTAACATTATGATGGACCTTGTTTGCATAAAGAGTTGGTAGCAAATGCCCTAAATGTATCTCTTTTGCCTGAGGGAGTCCTGCTTCTCAACAAGAACCTGAATTTAGATAATTTAATTTCTTTAAATTATACTGCAAAGTATAAGAGTCCTCTAAATCTTTAATGAATACAGGAAATGTTGATATTTCTTGTGATAATGCTGATGGATTTTTAATTTAATTCAATTGAGCTTCTCATATCAACTATTTAAGGTAATGAAGATTTCCGTTAAGCAGACCCATCTTAAGCACACTTATCTTTATAATATTCTTTTAAAATTCAAATTGTAAGACAGATCACACTTTTGAAAGTTTTCCAAATTTGAATATTTTCCCTAACTTTTTTTTAGTAGATATTTTCTTTCTTTACATTTCAAATGTTATCCCCTTTCCTGGATTCCTCTCTGAAAATGCCCTATCCTATCACCCCATTCCTCCTGCTCACCAACCCACCCACTCCTGCTTTCCCTAACTTTCTAAGTTTTACAAAACATACACACTTATTTTTAGGGGTGTACATACATAAGCATCTATCAGTATACATACAAATACATATTGATGTTGAAATCCAAATTGCATATGTGTAAGTATTTAATGAATATTCATGTTCTAATGAATACCAATCAAGAATGCCTCATTTGGTTTAAGACTGTCCTTTAAGAATCTAGAAGAGTCATAGCATGACTCAAATACAAATTTTCCTCATTTAAAATTATTTTCATAATTATCTATTATTTTTAAATTAATTATATGTGTATATGTGTATGTGTACAAATGCTCCTACCTGTGATGCATGTGTGAGGGTCAGAGGAAAACTTAGATAATCAATTATTTCCATTATATGGTTCCCCAGAGATTAAAATTAGTTCATCAACTTGCAGGCACATATATTTACCCACTGAGAAACTCTACCACCTCTATATTTTCTTCAAAAATTTTTAGCTAATTACTTATGACAATTTTTTTCTTTGTGAAATAAAAAGATAACACATTTGGCTTAAGTTGCTCTGTCCCCCTTTCCTTGCCTCTACCCTATTCTACAGGTCCCCCGTCTTTCCCCCAATGAACTTTTATACTAGGTCTGTCATAAGGCTGATTCCTCGGGGCCAAATGCCTCAGCATGGGATTACTGAGGTGCTTCCTCCAGCCATATTATACCCATGTTTTATAAAACACAAGTTAACCTAATGAATTCCAAAGGCATAAATTCATCTGTTATAGCTAGGAGTAAGAGGTAGCAGTCCCCAGGAAAGAGCACTTGAATTGATTATCCAGTGCCAAACAGTCATCCTTGAAACCATACATGCAAATGAAATTATATGGACTGAGGATATTATATTTAGTAATATGAATATACATACATGTTTGCAGACAACAATAATTTACTGAATTTTATAAGTGCATTCTTTATTTTCGTGATTTAAATAACGTCTTTGAATAGAACATCTTCATGCTTCATCAAAGTCTTTTTTTGTAAAACAAATATTAGTTTCAGCATCCATTTTCAGTCATTCTGATACTATTAATAGTGCAGAGTTGTACCTGTAGAGTCATCAGTCTGCAATAAACTTTTGTTTCATAACATGTGGCATTGTTGTAGCCTTTATTGTATTTTTATCATATTATTAGGTCTACTAATTGTGTTCTGCAAAAGAGGTACTCTTTCTGTTTCTTTACCCCAACTTTTACAACATATAGTAAGTACCTCATTGGCTACGAAACTGTTTTATAATGAATGAGCAACTAATTTATAACATTCCATGGGAAGGCTATGATGTGTATTATACCCAGTAAAGAACTTTGTCTATCAGCAAAGACTATGCGTATGGTCATGAGATGCATGACAGTGATTACTGCATTCAGAAAGCTTAGAGGAAATGTGTACAGAGCTGAGAGAGGGCTCATGTGTTAAAGCACTTCCTGGACAAGTGGGAAGGGCCTGAGTTTGCATCCCTAGAACACAAATGAAGGTTGATGCATCAGTACTCTGTGTAATCCTACTACCCTAAAAATGAGATGGGACGATGGGTCAGAATAATTCCTGAGAGCTCGTGGGTTAGCTACCCTGATACATGGTTCAACAAGAGGCATCGTCTCATGCAAAGTCAAAGATGAGACCCTCTTCTTGCAGTTATCTTCTGACCTTCATGCACTCATGGACTTTTAAACACTCAAACATATAATTAAATAAACATACACATACAAAGATTATAAAATAAACTAAGTACAAAAATTGAAGACAAATGGTCATAAAAATAGCCTTTACATATGTATTCTATTAGACCAATTCACATGAGACAGTGCTTTAAAATAGCATTTCTGTATATACAAAAATATTCATCTAGTAAAGAATAAATATATCCATTGAACTCTACCAATAGTATGATTTAGACTATTAAGCTAAGTCACCAATTCATGGGCAAATGTATTAGAAAGATAAATGACTATGGCTAAAGAGACATGTTCAATGATAAGGAATTTGCTTTGACCAGAACATAAACAATTCATATTTCTAATCTTGACATATATTAATAGATTTAAAATGAACAAAAAGATAGTGATATAATTAAAAGATTAGGATGCTGTCACATTATTCAAAAAATGAAAAATCTAAAATTATTGAGTCCAGGAAAATACTTCATATTATGACAACTTGATTTATAATAATGTCATTTTTGCAAAGCAATAATAAAGGTCATATGATTCTGAAAATTTGTAGTAGTAGAAGTAGAAAAGTATCTTATTATCTAAGAAGATATAAAACACTAAATTCCAGACAAATTGTCATACTATAATATATGATCTTTTAGTAGGCAAGCTATGAAATTACATTTGGGAAAATATGGAAAGATATGCACAAAATATCATCAACATAAAAAAATCTGGTAGCAACAAAAATTACAGGATTTTAATTGTATTGAAATAATCACAAGAACACCTGCTTTCTAAAACTTGGCATGTAAGTAAATACTTGAAATCATCACACCTGCTAAAACAATTATCACCTTTATATTCTTATCAACATCACTTAAAAAAAGGGAACTACTGAGTATTTATCTGGCCAATCCTCACTGTTTTAGATTCATCATTTACTCATAATGCACTAACCCACCACATTTTGAGAGCTTAAACAAGTGAATTATTTTTATTTCAGTAGGGTATCATAGAAACCTAAGGGTGCTTGTGAAAACACACCTCTTCTTGATGTGTCCAAGTGAAAGTTTTAGGGCCAAAGAGAAGTCCCCAATTCACACAAAAGGTAATGATGGCCCAGAATTAGAATCTGGGCTGGACACGGAAGGATTGATGGTTGATAGATAAAAGCAATCATGCAACATGCTCCAGGACTCTGTGAAAGGGGTTTCTGTATGCAGTGAAGAGCCACTTCCCTAATCTCTTCATACCTCAGACAAATGGGGCACCCAGTTACATACCAAAGCCCCACACTAACGTCCAAACTCCCTTGGTCCGAGTTAATGCTGTTAGTCCCAATTAATGTCATGCATACCAAAGCATGGCCCTTCTTGGGTCCTGCATTCCTTCCTCACTGTGCTAGTTCCGACTGTTCCTACTTACAGTTTCCTCTCCTGATGCAGCTCTTTTAAAATGAGAATGAGGCTCCTCCCCACCAAACACATACAAACACACGATTCTCTTTGTTCTTGAGAGAGAGCCTTGGCCACTGCCACTGCGCTCCCTCCTCTAAGAGGCAGCCATGACAGCTCTTCCCCCTCCATCCTCTAGAATCTCCTGGCTATTCTCTCTTGCATACTTAAAGTACATATTTCTCCTTCCCACACCTGTGAGGAAAGAGGCAAGATTGTATCCAGCCATTTTTCTTAAATAACAATAAACCATTGTACAAAAAAAATGGAGTTGCTGGGTTTGTCATTGGGTTCTGTCATCACTATACTAATGTGGCTACAGACTAATATTTATTTTTGAGTTTCTCCCACCTCTTAGTATTTTTCCTCTAGAATATGTAGTGGTCATCACTTTATTTTATGTCAATCTCCTCTTCTGATTGATAAATTCTACACTTCATCATCAAATAAATTGCTGTTTAGAAAACTAGCATGCATTCTTCTGAGGAGACTCTTTTTTTTTTTTTAACCAGACAGCTCAATTTAACAGAGAGTGACTTAAGTAAAACTGCATTTTAGATCACACTCCCTATAAAATATTTTACCCTACCCCTGTGGTCTGAAAGATAATAAAGTAAGATAACTAAAGAAGATGGATAAACTAACAAGACCCCTCCATGGTATAGTGAAGGGGAAGGTTTTGAGAGAGAGAGAGAGAGAGAGAGAGAGAGAGAGAGAGAGAGCAGCCAAAGGCATCTGGAAGAGTACATGACCTAAAGAGAAAGAAGGCTGAACATAGCTAGCAGACTGGACCTGGCAGGAGCAGAACAGACATAAGGGAGGGAGGGAGGGAGAGAGAGGGAGAGAGGGAGGGAGGGAGAGAGAGAGAGAGAGAGAGAGAGAGAGAGAGGAGAGAGAGAGCAGCCAAAGGCATTTGGAAGAGTACATGACAGAAAGAGAAAGAAGGCTGAACATAGCTAGCAGACTGGACCTGGCAGGAGCAGAACAGACATAAGGGAGGGAGGGAGGGAGGGAGAGAGAGAGAGAGAGAGAGAGAGAAAGAGAGAGAGAGAGAGAGAGAGAGAGAAGACAAAGAAAGAGAAAGAGAAAAAGGAGGAAGAGGAGGAGAATAGAGGAAGAGAATATCAAAATAGCAGAGCTATAAGAACAGCTTGTTGGGGGAGGGAAACCTGAGGGAGGAGGGAGGGAGTTTGGGGTAGGTGACAAGGTAACAACTAGGATGTGACTTGAACACGGACTTGGGAATGTGTAATAGATACTTGTGATACTGAGGGATTCTTCTGGCCATCATGAGCTCTGGTATACTACTAGGTACTGTGGATAGCCCTTTGTGCCTTTTGTCATTGATGAGGGAAATAACTGCTTTTGGTAGACCAGAACCAGCTTCACATGTGCCCGAGGAGGTATGTTGATTCTTTTTCTAATCACTAGAAATCCTCCTGTAGCTTGTTGAACCCATTTCTGGATTTTTGAAATCTGGGAATTGAACATAAAAGAAAGTTCAATTGTTAGAGACCATGATTTCAATCCTGTGACTGACTTCCATAGGTTGGATCTCACTGGCTTCATAAGAGTATGGGTGTTAAGTTTGAACATCAAACTGTGGTGCCTTTAGGAGATTGTAGTGTAATACTGACCCTCAGTCAGTGTTATGCCCCTGAGTGTGACACTGAGATTCAGATCAATGCAAAAGCAAGAGATTTATTTTCCAGTACCTCTGGGTCTACCTTCAGTTAGTCCGTCAAGGTAAGTGACTAGAAGGTGACCTTGAATGGCTACTGTAAGCAGTTTTTAGGGGTACAGGTTACATCAGAAAGGTTACAGTTCAAACTTATTGGCTAAGCATATTGACCTTTAAATCTAATGGCTAGCAAGCATGACGCCATTTGAATTCTACCTGGGACTTTCCAGCGGGTCAGGTGACTATCAGTACATTCTGAGAATGTTTTACTCAAGAATGTTCCTGTGGGTGGAGAATGGAACTTGGCCTGGTGTTGACCCCAGGCGGGAGGGGGAAGCTGTAAGGAGGGTATGAGACTGGAGAAAGCCCTTAGGGTCCCTCAGAAGAGCCATAAGAATGTGGAGCCTAATGGGAGAAAGTTATGTCATTGGGGAGGGTCCTTTGAAGTGGCTCTTGGAACCTAAGGTTACCTCTCAGCCTTGCATTCCTGCTGTGATAAACTGGTTCAACTGATCATGGACTGAAAACCATGGAGATCACTCTCCCCCCACCCCTTTCATTTTCTTTGTCAGGAATTTTGCCACAAAAGCTGCTAAGCTCATTCACTTTTCTCTATTATTAAAGTAATAGTATTTGCCTATCAGAGGCTTCAACGTGTCTCTGCTTCTTGGCCATTTGTTTTGTCTTGTTATTTTTTGTTTAATGTGAGTCTCTCAATAGTTTGGTAGTTTATTAGAAAATAGATTGCATGGGAAAATACTTCCCGATTTTTAGAAGTTCTGTTCCAAAATGGAGTGAATCTCGGCATAAATGACACGAGATTTCTAGAAAAAAGTACAGCTACTCTCAAGAATATCTTGCATTGCAGGATGTTCATGACCTTGCAGTATTCATCCTAATTGCAGTGTGGTATATTCATGTATTAAAAGCACTTGTGCTCCACAGGATATGAAGGATTAAGCTTCCAGGAGGAATGATTATATTATTTTGTAAGCACTTGTTGGATGTTATACTCAGTATTTGAGTTACTACAGGACATTTTTACACAGTATTAGCAATTGTAAAATTGCCTTTATTTTATGTTTGAACATTGTGATGCCATTCCTCTAGTTTAAGCAGTAATAAGCCTAAGGGGAAATTAACCAAATGCAACAATAATGAAAAACATGCCTAATAGTTATTGAATTTTATATTATTTATATCAATGACTATACTCTAATTGATTAGAATGTCGCAGGAACTATAATTGGGAGGGAGAACTAATTTCTGTTTTAAGTATATCAGCCAACAAAACAAATAAATAAAAATAACAATTGCAAAATTGAAATGTGAACATTCTATGTTTTTCTGATTAATTCCATGTAGTGAAAGTTTCTCTGGGTATATTCAATATACTTACTAGGCAGTGTGCAAATGCCACTTTCAGTCACAGGAATGAATTGTTTTAATTTATTAGGATTAAAGGAATGTAAGCTACCAGCTAAGTGTACTGATAGAACCTAGGACTGGGATTATATAGCTCTGAAAATTATTCAGGAAAATGAAACTTGAACATCTATCATTACTAGTAGTGTCTATTAATAAATAAATCAAAACTAATTAAAATAATTTAGTTTTTACATTTTTCCAGAGAGAACAATAAGCAGTTTTCTTGTTGTAGAGTTTAAATTTTGAGACTCTGTTCACATTTTACTTAACTCCTGCTTCTTCTGTTCCTTGGCAGGAAGTAGATATCTAAGTACAGAACAAAACAATTTCTCTTTTGTTTTACTTCATGGACTTAAGATATTGGCTGGATTGAAATAAAAGACAGTAAGGCAAAACAAAACAAACAGCCAATAAAACGTTACCTCATGGGGTTGGAGAGGTGGCTCAGTGGTTAAGTCTGCTTGCTGGTTTTCCAGAGGCCTGGTTCCCAGCTCCCAGCTTGAAAGGTTCACAGTGCGCTACAACTCCAATTCCTAGTGATGCGATGCCCTCTTCTGTCTCCTCAAGCACCCTCAAACACATGGCATGCATACAGCCACGCCCACATGTACATACATAAAAATAAGTGCCTTAAGTTTGAAAGTTAACTTATTTTCAATTCAGTGATTGTTTTGAGTATACTTTCATTTAAACATGGCATAAATAAAAAAAAAAAAATTGGTCATGCGTTGCCTTTATACAAATGGCATGCTAATACAACATACTTATATTTAATTATTTCCCAGATTAAAATTATTTTCTCTACCACCAGCGAAATTCTGTAGCTTTTTTATACTAAGACAGAAAAAGGTCTGACCTCTGTGGGCTACCTAATATTTTCCTGTCTTCTAATTTGTGATCAGTATCTATTTATTCACATGGCCACTAGATGGCAGACCTACCACTAAACACAATTTAGGTACAAAGTGAAGTTTGCAAGCAAACTTGACTTTAACAGGAGAATGATGCTTCACCCCACCCTGCCTTCCCTGCACTGTGGTTTGTGGGAGATGAAGGTAACCTTGCATTTCCACGTTCCTCCAAGGCTAACTATTTAAGAACTCACATGACTTCTAAAAATCTTTTCAGATCTATAAACTCTGCCGTATTGTAGAAACAAGGGTTTCCTCAGGCAGATGGCAGTGACTGTTTCTATAGACAGCTACAAGGGAGATAACTTTGAAGAATTCTTGCTTAAAGGACTCTAGAGTTCACTTTACATTCTTTGAGATCTACTGTTGGGTAATTATTGATTCGATATGTGACGTGTGTTTCCTTCTTAAAACCTATACCTTTATGTGTCCAAAAGAAGCTCAGCCCTCCAGGAGCCCACAGAATCAATTAGAGCTACAGAAACATTCCCTGTCACAATACTGACCCTCGTTTCTTAATTTCCCATGCCTTTTGGCTTCTGTACGCTGATATTTTTCTCTCCTCCTCCTTTTCATTTTGTCTTTGTAATTCACAGAAACCTCCTATCACCAACATCAAAATAGCCTCCTGATTTCTGATTTTGAGCAGTGGCCAACAATTCATTTCCTGCTGTTGAAAATAGACCAATAGTTTTTCTAAAGAGCAGTACACTATCTGTTGCAGAAATTAGAAGTGTGTGCACATTGTGTGTCTCTCTATGTGTGTGTTTGTGTGTTCACATACCCTTTGAGTCAAACAAAAAAGGATATGAAATCATTTCCAATACCACTGTAAGCTAATTGGAAGCGTAAGGACAACATATATAGCCATTAGGCCAGATTTTCTAGGCTTCAGAACAAACATTTCTGAGTTCTCAACACAAGTTTGTAGTTGGGTAAATGTCATGACTGTCTAGCATAGCAGAAGAAAGTAAAGGCTTAAAGATGAAAATTATATTCAACACATTCTCTTTATTCTTATGCTGGTTAGTTTAATGGCAACTTGATAGCAGGCAGAGTCATTTTGGAAGAGGAAACCTTAACTGAGAAAATGCCCCCACCAGATTAGTCTGTGGGTAAGATGGTATTGTACTTTCCTTTCTTATTACTATTGTTCATCATGGACATTGCCGCAGTGGTCCTGGTGGTCTCAGGTTCTATAAGAAAGCAGGCTGAGCAAGTCATGGAGAAGAAGCCAGTAACCACATCCCCTTGTAGTTTTTGTTTTAATTCCTATCTGCAGGTTCCTGCCTTGAGTTTCTGACCTGATGACCTTTGATATGATGGCTTGTGACCTGAGTTGTAAGCTAGAGTAACCCTTTCCTCTCCAAATGACTTTTGCTCATGCCATTTAATCACAGAATAAAATCCCTAATACAATTAAGATAATAACTTGATCCTGCCTCCATCAAATACCTCAAGTATGGGTTAAACTGTTTCATTATAGAGGGACGGGAAATTCAGCATCTGCTAATTGAAATGTGTATAGAGAGTAGCAAAATGACTAAGATATAAGAGAAGATTTCTCCCTCACTAATGAAGCAGTATAGATTCTATAGAACATCTAAAAAGAAAAAAGAAAAGTAGGCTAAGATTTTGAAAGCTCAGACTTCTCTGTAGTGCTCACCTCTGTGAATATACTTCTAGAGACCCGTGTTACCTAAGGAACGGCCTGTCAATGTTATTGATCTAAAAGATGGCTTTTTCATAATTTGTTGACACAAACATGATAAAGAATTGTTTACTTTCTCAATATCTACTTTAATAAAAGTTCACCAATAAGGAGATAACCATTGGAAAATCCTACCATGAGGAATGTTGCACAGTCCTATCTTGAGTCAATATTTTTACGATAGCCATTGAAGATGATTAGTAAACAGTTTTCTCAATCCATAATTTACCATTATATGGCTGATTCAGATACAAACCCCTTGGAAATAATGTTTAATGAAATAAAGAAAACCTTGTGTTGGGTATTAAAAATTTCCATTAAAAATAGAAAGAGGAGATTCTATTAAATATCCAGGATATAGAATAAGACTGCAAAAGGTTAGATAGACCACAAAGGGCACAAATTAGGAGAGACCAATTAAAGACTCTTAATGATTTCTAAAAAAAAAATTATTGGGAGATATTAACTTGCTTCAGCCTATAATTTGTGTGTCTACTTCAGAGCTGAGTAATTTCTTTCAAACCTTACAAGATGATAAAGATGTAAATGGCCCAAGAAAATGTTCAACTGGGGCTTAAAAGGAGTTAACGTTGATAGAATAGAAACTACAGGATACACATCTAGATAGTATTGATCTAAAGATGGCCTGCATCTTAGTTATCTTACCTTCTACTCATTCTCCCAAGGAATTCTTATTGCAGAGGGAAGATTATATATTAGAATGGATACTTTTAGTACCCAGAGTAAAAATTAAAAACCTATATAAAAGTCTCTGAATTGATTCTAAAGGGAAAAAAATGAGATTTTATCAACTGGCCTGAATAAATCCAGCTGAGATTATGGTACCTTTTACTAATACTGAAATTGCCTCATTATGGGAACAATAAAAACATTGGCAAAGAGCTTGCATTAAATTTTGGGGGGAGGAATTAACACCAAATGCCCCCAAAGCAAGTGATTTCAGCTTATAAAAAGAACTATTTGGGTTCTTCCTCATATAATAAAAATAACTCCAATTTTTGGAGCCCTTATATTTTACACTGATGCAAATCCTTATAGTTCAGCTTAAAAATGAGAATTATATGCAATCCTTATGGCGTTATTAGGTTTTAAAGAAACTCAATATAGTAACCGACTCAATATACAAAAAGAGTTGACTATAGACACTGCTAAACTTTTTCAGGATGATTCTAAATTGACTTCTTAACTGTTTATTCAACTGCAATAAGTGATCTGATTTAGAAATCATCTCATATATATAGCACATATCAGATCCCATATGGGTCTATTAGGCCCTCTAACACAAGGTAATGATAAAATTGATCAGCTATTGATAGAAAATGTTCTAGAAGCTTCAGAATTTCATAAAGAACAACATATTAATAGCAAAGGTTTAAAGAAAGTATTCTCTATCACTTTGTAACAACACAAGGAAATTATTGGGAAATGCCCTACCTGCTCTTCATATAACTATACTCCATTAACCTGCAGAAAGTAACCCTAAAGTTCTCAGAGAAATGAAATTTCACAAGTGGGTATGATTCATTTTGCAGACTGGTAAACTGAAATATGTGTGCTATACTATAGACACTTATTCAAGATTTCAATGGGCAACAGCTTTGAGCTCTGAAAGACTGATCTATTATTAAGCATTTATAAGAAATCATGGCAATTATGGGTATACCTCAACAAATTAAGGCTGACAATGCTCCAGATACATCTCTAATAAAATGTAAAACTACATATTATACTATAAAATATATTATAGATATACCACACAATCCTACAGAACAAGCAGTTGTTGAAAGATCCAATCATAGTTTAAAAGAAATGCTTAATAAATATAAAGGGGTATCCAAAACTCCCAAAGATAGACTACATAAAGGCTTATTGAGGTTCTATTTCTAAAATGCTAATTAATAACAACAACAAAAAACCGAAGGTCTACTGAGGGACATTAGAACCTATCAGCCATTTACTTCAAAGATATATTAATCTCAGAATGGAGAGCAGAGACTATGTTATTCTTGGGAAGGGGCTTTGCATATATTTATACAGGAGAAGAAAAATTAGGAATTCCACCCAAACTGATAAAAACCAGATTTGATAGAAGACCCCCTGAAGATTTTTTGACTAGAAGGCAACTATCTCTTGATAATGTCCCTGGGCCAGAAAGCTGAAAATAGATGCTCCAACATTTTAGAGACAATACTGGGAACTGTGCAGGCAATTAGCTATCTCCGTTATTCCTATAACTATTGGAATCTGTGTCCTTGTTCTTCCTACTCAGGTAATATTTTTCCCTTGTTAGGTCTCTGATGGGATTGAAGACTAGGCAGTCATAGTCTTACTATATACTTAAGTTTTTTAGGATTTAAGAAGTCATTCTAGGTTTAAGAAAATGCTCTTAGGATGGTAATGCAAATGAGGGTAAAAACTGAGTTAAGTACAAAACTTTAAGCACACCAAAATAAGATAGATAATAGTATATTTTATAACATTTTAAGCCAAATACTATGAATTAGACATTGTAAATGCATATATCATACCTTACAGTTTTCACAATTGTTATAGCTGTATTCAATTTATACTTGAAAGGAAAAAGAGCCTTTTTATAGGACTAAAAAGGGGAATTGTAGAGAGAATACTTTGTGTATTACCTGTCAGTTACAATGCCTATAGCCTATGGCTTAGGTAGGAAACAGAAGGTGGGACATTTGGGAGGAGAAGAAATTCTGGGATGGACCAGGTAAGAGGTCTTCTGGGAAGCTATGAGGAGATGGATATATGGTACCTGAGCACAGGTAACAAGTCACAAGAAAGAATGAAGGCAAATTTAGCTACTTTAGTTATGATCTAGCCAGAGTAGAACTTAGCTACAGGGACAAGGTATTTGCGAATGTATTTTGCGTCTGAGTCTTATTTCTGGCAGCATGGGGTGAAAGGGAAAAATGGAACCTAACAATCTCTAATAGCTAAAGATGGTGAGCATGTTTTCATGTGTTCATTCACTGTCTAAAATTTTTCTTTAGGGAAACACCTGACAGAGACTTTTAACATTTTTTTAACAGAAATGTTTTTCATTCTTGTTTTATAACACTTTGTGTTGTAAAAATCTTTAGGTATTTTAAAAATGAGCTGCTTGTTAGTTATAGGGTTTAACAGAGTTTCTCTAACTCTGAACCATGCTTTTATGACCTTTACAAAAATATTTAATTGGTTGGTTGAATTCAATTTATATTTTTTTTCTTTTATAGACAACAAAGTTATTTGTTTGGTGTTTTTCACCTGTCCCCCACCCACACCAATAATATCTCATACTCTTTCAATAAAAATAAAGAAATGTGTGTCTAATCCATCCTCTTAGCATTGCAATTCCCCCAGATTTATTTTTATTTTTCTAAAAGTAAAATTAATTTATATTTATCTTAAAAACCATGTGTTTACATGCTTAACTCTAAAGACTGGAGGAAAAATTTTAAAATATGCAAAGCCTTGTTACTAAATAAAATTGTAGGACCTTTGCATCAGTATTTCCTGCATCATACCATTTAAAAGTTAAACTGATAGATGAACCTAAACCATTCCTTATTAAAAGATCTTTGCTTTAAACTAACTTTTATTGGTGTTCAAATATAACATGGTTTTCAAAATTAAAAATGTAAATGCAATATGTATAGATAAAATTTTAAATGTTTAAAAATTAATAGTTGACAATCTCTCCTTACGTATTTCACCTGTATCTGGAATGTTTAGAATATTCATAGATTTTGACTTAGCCATTTATTTTGTAAATACTAGTAAAATGATCTTTATTTCCATCTAGATTTCAGGAAACAACAGAACATTTGGAATATGTGGCCAGTCACAGAATTAATATGCACTTTTTGCTTGTTTTGTAATATGTTTAATATTCAAAATAATGAATTAAGTGTTGCCCTTGTAGTCAGAATAATATCTGCTGCCTAGAACAATGCATATGTTGTGGGGATAATTTTCAAAATCTTAAAAGGAATCATTCCATTATCATGAGCCTGGAGTTCAGGAAAAAAATGTCAGACTCCCTTTCCACCTTAAATCTGACATTTGCTTTTCAAAAGTAGATTTCTCCCTGAATGAGTGCTATTCTTAAAATAAATAATTTAGTCACAGAAATGAATTCTTGTAGGTTTTAGTTGGCTTTGATTATTTGTTTATAGTCAATTGTTTCATGTAACGAATCAACACTAGTCCTTGGCTTCATTTTAAAAATATTAAAAATAAAAATAAAAATTTTGTGTTTTATTTCTTTTCAGTTTTAAATATGTTGTTTTGAACTGTGTTTATGTTTAGTTAAAGTAAAGAAATTTCATAAAGCTTTTTAAATCCTTTGGATTTTCTGTTACACTTCCCCCAAACAGTCAGGTTTCAACAATAACTGGTTACATTTAGGTCGTGTGTGGGTGTATATAGATTCTGCATTATGAGTTTTATGCACATTCTAGAGAATTACATGCTGTGGTCACATCTCCCTTTTCTCGGTTATTTAAGATCAAAGTTCCTTTAAGGAAGTACACCCCTTAAAAAAAAACAAACATGAATATATTTGTAGGTTCTGGAAACATTAGTGATTTAAAAATATCTCACGTTCATAAGGTCAGATTAAAGTTTATTCAAGCTTTCCATTAGTCTTGTGTAGGGAACTGTAATAAAATGTTTTAATCCAGGCATCTTAAAAGGAACTGAGATTTGTTTCTTACATTTTTGAAAGATGAAAAGATCAAAGCAGATTCGGTCTTGATGAGAACCCATCATCCGGCCTGTGAGATGACAGTTACCAAATGTGTCCTCATAGGGAGGCGAGCGCCCAGTATCTCTCCTTTCCTCTCTGGAAGCTTTCTCTTCCAATGTCTCACTTCCTAAAGCCATCACCTTTGGTGGCTAGGAGCTTTGACATGATTTTTAAAGGAGAACACATTCATTACAAATTTGTCATGGGTTTAAGAAAGTTACAGAATTATACACTATCGTATGTCATCTCCTTTGCATCTTTCTCAAAGGTAAAGCGTTTTAACTGAAGTAAAAACATTTTTAATATTAATTAAAAATCAAATTGAAGCTGCTGGAGTGTTTAGTGATTTAAAAATGTTAACTATGCATAAGGTCAGAGCAGGGTTATGTGTGCTTCCATTTTGGGAGTATATAAATTGTTGGAAGAAGCAAAATCCTTTTCTTTATCTTTATGTTCAGATCATTGTTTTATCCTTATCTTAACTTCTTTTCTAATGGGCATGTGTACCCACACAAACACACACACACACACACACACACACGCACACACATGCTCACATACAGCCTTACATGCACATGCACAAACATATGCGCACATGCACACACACTAAGACAGACATACTAATACTCACCTTTGAAATTAACTCACAAGCAAAGCTGTGGCAATCACATGACAACTCTTTAGGATTCTTCACAATGATGATAATCACTGATTAAGCTTCCTGCATCCCAGGAAGTATAAGTATCTGCATTTCATGATTAGTCAGCCCTTAACCAGCATAGATACTTATCTAGAAAAGCTGAATAGAATTGTCAAGGGTTGATTTTTGTCTCTGTTTTGCTGTTGTAGAGGTGTCAGGCATTATAGTTTGGAAAAGTCTGTCTTCCTGCTGGTTTCTAAACATCACAGATTTAATCCACATTATATCTTTCTGATCCAGGTCACCTCCATAAGCAATTTTAAATAAATGTGACAATCTGGTCATATTTCAAGTCGATAGTCTAATGAATCCCCAGTCTCACCAAGTAAAGGGCAGCCTCTGGGAAACAAGTTAAGAGCTGACCTAAGGATGAGCCAACTCTGCCTGTGTGGTTTCTGCAGTGACTGGTGAGTGCAGAGGAGCTCAGAGGTCCAAACTCCGCTTTATTTACAGTCCTTCCTCATACTGGGAGAGTCTCACTCAGACACCTCCTCTTTATGGCCTGCATTTTCCATGTCTAAAGGAAGCTCCCATGTGACTTCAGCAGGTATCAAGAGTAGAGGGGTCCCACTCCCCCTTACTCATTTTCCAATGATAATCCTGCTTTCTATATGAATAGTCATACTGTGCACTCTCATTTCTGACCCTGAGCACAGACATACTCCTTGACCTTACTATGCATAAGGTCAGCGCAGGGTTATGTATGCTTCCATTTTGGGGATATATAAATTGTTGGAAGAAGCAGTATCTTTTTCCTTATCTTTATGTTCAGATCATTATTTTATCCTTATCTTTACTCTTTTTCTAATGGGCATGTGTACCCACACTAACACAAACATACACACACACACAAGAACAGTGATATTCTTCTTCTGGCGAAAGCCCCTCGTTCTGCCGTCACACAACTCGGTCAACATGGCGAACTGTATTTTGTTCACTCTAAAATACAATGCTGGATGCATTAGGAAGAACCACAGCTGTGAACAACTCAAGCCTTCAAACTCAGCAATGGTGTGTGTGTGTGTGTGTGTGTGTGTGTGTGTGTGTGTGTGCATGTGTGTGTGTGTGTGTGTATGCATGTGTGTGTGTGTGTGTGTGTGTGTGTGCATGGGAGTAACTGTGTGACTGTGATAAGTGATTCCAAATAGAGTAATTTTAGGGATAAAATGATAACATGTGGCTTCTAGGATCTGCAGTAAAAAGTGGTTCATAGTAAGCTCATGGTGAACGTGGAATCTTTCCATCATTTCCCAGTTCTTGGGGCAAGGGAACACCAATTACAATCTGCATACATTTGACTTGCCTTCATTTTCAAGGCCAGTCATTACCACTGCTTGTTTTTTGTAACTCTAAGTGAACCATTTAAACCCACAAGCTTGATTTTCTAATTTTTTTTTTTTAAATGAAGAACGTGACTTAATTCCTTGGTGCCACAAGGACTGCCAATAGGTTGCAAATGAGAC
Organism: Apodemus sylvaticus; assembly: GCF_947179515.1. Taxonomy (NCBI): domain Eukaryota; kingdom Metazoa; phylum Chordata; class Mammalia; order Rodentia; family Muridae; genus Apodemus; species Apodemus sylvaticus. The sequence continues at coordinate 22,764,287 of NC_067490.1, read as the reverse complement.
AGCACACATGTGCACCTTTTAACCCCTAGAGTGCTGCATAAGTGCTTAAGTCTATCTATTCCTCCTGTAAAACTGACAATAGTGTACTGGTATTCTGCCAATGTTAGCACTTCCTTCTTGATAATCATCATTTAAGCATTTATTATCCATTAGCTTGTTACATAACTTGAGTAAATGCCTTGAAAGAACAAGTATTAGTAGCTCACACATCTGAGTTGACTGAGCTTAAGGAACAGTAGTAACTGGAGGTCCTCCTGTGGGTGTGGTCGATAACAACTGGTGGGGAAGCCAATTATGCTTATTCCCTAGTCTGCTGTGATAAAGTACCCCAAATTGAAGATTTAAACAGAAATTTACCATCTCTCAATCCTGGATGTTCTATTCCCAAATCGAGGTGTACTCACTGTCACACTACCTTGACTGTCTTGTATATGGTCGCTAATACACCTTTGCTATTCCCAATTTTGAAAGCGTATCACTCCAATCCCCTTTCTATCTTGTCTTAGATATCATCCTGCATCTAAGAGCATGAGATTCACTGAATTCATGAATTAATGTTCTTAAAAATATACGCAAGGCATTCAATATCTCTTTAGTGACTAGTGTAGACATCTGAAAGATATACTGAGAATTGTCACTCAGTACCAACTGAATTGTCAGAAGAAGGACTGATATTTCTATGCCATTTTGGCTCTTAATTTTACTATGGTGCTATTCTAGAACAGACTCTATGACTATTCTTCGTGTTATGTACTGCTATAGGGTCGTTCTCCATCAGACGCATGTGAGAGCAGCTTTGCCATGCCTACACACTTACAAGTTGTCTAGATGCTGTGAGTTCTGCTCAATGCTTTCCTATGAGGTTCTTGACTGTTCATTTGGTTGGTGTGATAGTTCCGTGTTTGGATTACTCACATAACGAAGCCTTTTGATTTATATATATTTAGGAAGCCACATCCTTAGAAAGCCAACAGAATCAACAAATATGCTTACTGGGGAGGTGTTCTTCATAAAACTTCCATTTTGGGTAGGATGCTATTTCTTACACATAAAATAGGATCACCATTTTAAAAATAATAACATGTTTAGCATTGTATCTTTGTTTTATTTCTTATCACTATGATATAATGTCTGGACAAAAGCAACTTAAAGGGCAGAATGCTAGTTTTTTAATTCCCAATTGCACATTGCTCTTCACCATACAAGGGAAGCTCCAGTGACAGAAACTTTAATGACTGATTCCATTATAATCACCATTAATGGTAGAGAGTAATGTGAGTTTTTTGTTTTTGTTTTTTGTTTTTTTTTTTTTTTTGGACACATGCTAGTGCTGAAATAACGTTCTTCACTCTTAAATAATTCATCATCCCCTTTCTAGGGAGTGGTGTCACCTAGAGTGGGAATACTTTCCCGTCTCAATTAGCATTCTCAAGAAAATCCCCTCACAGACATACCCACAGGCCAAACTAATCTAGAGAAATCTCTTAAAGAAACTCCATAACCTTGATTTATTAACAACTTGATTTATTATACTATACTGTGAGAGTCTAGAATTTAGAAACACTTTTGAAAATAATAAACACAGGGTAGAAAATACTTCCAGCTAGAAGTAACAACTATGATTTCTTTTTACTGCTTCTTTATGTCATTGCTGCAAAGTTTTTGCATAATTGAAAATTTGCATCCATAATTTTGGGGCATTGCTTTGCCATTATGTAATTTATATTTTATATCATAATATCATTGGTAAATATATTATTCAATACCAGTTAACCCCACAGTTATATCAAACTGATTTAATGACTCTTAATATTTAGGCCTCAGGCTTTATAATGTTCAACTGTTTTTAAGTATTATGCTTATACTTTCAAAGTTATTTGATATATAGTATTAAAATGGTCTAAAGAAGACTTTTAGCAATCTGAAGTTCAAATGTACTCAGCACCTCCAAACAAAATATATTTTAAAGACAATGATCAAAATCTTTTCAATCATTTTGCCAGATTCCATTGTATATGTGACATGATCTGGAATCACCTGGGAAGGAAGTTTTAACAAGGGTTTCTCTAGATTGTGTTGGTGTTTTTCCACATCATCTCCTCCAGGTCAAGTATTATGTCACTGATGTCCAAATATGTGTCAAATTATTGGAAATGTTATTTGTTTAAGTTTTTGCTTGGAAACAAGTCTTCTGATTCCTTCCGATCATAACTTCATGATTCAGGCACAGACGTGATGTGTCTTCAAAAGAGTTTGTCCAGCTTGAGAGATGGACACATTTTTCTATGTTCCTAGCCTGGATGAGCTTTTCTGATGCTCACTGCTTGATTAGCAGGTGCTGCTCTCCCCACCCCCAAAACACCAGCAACTTAGTCAACATGTGACAAATCAAGACATCTGAGATTGCCTCCTCAAAGAATAGTTTTCCAAATCACGTGATTTGTGACTACTAAAGAGAGCAAAAAGATTTGTAAATATAAAATATAGTATGTAATTGATATATAAATATGTACATACATGTATATATATATGATAGATTGTTCAAGATTATTCATGACTATCAAGAACACGAATAAAATAAAAACAAGAATGCTAAGACCAACACTTTTATAAACATTTATAAATGACATAAACATGCCTAATTATTCACTTTCCCAAAATAGCATAACTTATAGGGAGAGAGTTAATTGAGCCAGATATTAAATCAGGCTTTGGAACACCACATTTACGACTGAAAAACAAAGGCTTTGCTGACCTAATGAAGTGATTATTGTATACATTTGTACTCTGTGCCAAATACAGGGACTCCCAACTGTACTTTCTAATTATTTCTTTAATGAGAATGGTAAAAGCAAATCATGTGCGTTTGCTTTTCTCTTATCTGGTCATATCCATAAACTTTCAGGAAGTGCATAACATTAATCACATAAATTAGCTTTCCCTCTCAGAAGGCAGGCATGTAATTCAGGGCAGGAGAGGACTTGCAAAGTGTCGCACAGAGCGCAGACACTGCCAATGTATTTTGCCAGTGAGGGAGCGGTCACATGCTCTGCCACCTGACTTTGTTCCTATTTCCATTAGTGCGATCCATATGAAATATGATAAGATGTTATAGATATTGACACTGATAATAGAAGCTAAGTCTCTAAATATGAAAATGTTTCTCACACCCAAAAGCACAGATGACATATTTTAATATTTATGTTCCCTCCTGGCTTCATGGTTTAATTGTATTAAGTATGTAATTAAATCTTCATTATATCCAGGTCCTGCCATTCTTCATCCGAGCACCTGCGAAATCAGTGCTCCAACTTCAACTAATTCAATTGCTGGGGTCTCTAATACCTGTTTTCTTCTATTTTTGGCAACCTTAAACATGGCTGAGCCTAAATAAAGGACAGATCTTATTTATTTATTAACAGAAGCACTGAGCAAGACAGATTTTAAAAAATCCTATGATTTCACGTCTTCGTCAACCCTCCCCCAGCCCTTTCTGGATCCAGCTCCTGACTTCGGGTTCTTCGAACTTTGTACCATGTCTTTCCTCCATCAAGACCAATTTGTTCAACAAAACATCCTTGGATACATGGCCTTCCACTGGAGAACAGAGAGCTGGCCAGGGGCTACACTCAGAGAAAACTGACTCCCTTCCACTAGCAACCGAGAGTTACCAGTAGCTGCTCAGCTCTGGGTGGAGTTTCACACCCAACACAATTCTCCATGCTGTGCTTTAGTCCTGCTTGGGCTTCTTTATGTCTTGTGTACGGTCTCCCAGCAGCCATGAATTCATCGGCACACTGAATTTATGCAATTCAGCACATTCTTTGTTATCTGAATAAAGCTTCACATCATTGTTTTCAAGGCCCTAGAGGATGTGGTTCCTGTTATTTCATTTGATGGGATGTTTCTTCTGGCCCTAAGGTTCTGCTCTATGTCTTCCACGGGTTCCAGATCTGTTCCTCCGCTGGAAAGCTCTGACCCTTCCTTCTCCGGAATGATTCAGTTCCTACTAGTTACCTCCTATGCATATCTGCAGCATTTCTCCTTGAACGTCTCTCCTAATGTATAAAATCAGCACTTTTTTTTTGATACACAGTCTTCTTCCTCCTGTAATCTTCTTCAAAGTCCACACTTCAGCTTGTGATCTTTAGGGTTTTTGTTATTGCTGTTGCCTCTTGCATGCATTTTCTTTTCCCTGCAAACTGCAATCTCTATGTGCAGTCTCTCTGATTTTGCATGCTCCCTGCTAACAAATCAAACATTTGCTTGCAAGCAAAGGAATGATACAGTCAAGAGAGTTCTAAACAATCTAGACCTACAAACCTTACACAGTTTCAGCAACAGGAAATCTTAGGCTTCTGGAAAACTGTGTTTTGTTGTTATAAAGTTAAGGTTTGATGTCATTTTCTGCTGACATGTCTGTCTGTAAAGAGACTGGTAGTAGAACAGAAAGAGAAATACATGGAACAGCTGAGGAGAGAAGCAGTTGAGTACTATAGAGGGAAGGAAAAGTTATTCACTACCAGCTACTCTAAGACCACTATGGAGAAAAGCAATAGTTCATTCAGTTTTGGAGTTCCCTGTACCATTTATTATTATTTTAGGATGCATGCCTATTCAACATCTTAACAAGATAATAAAGAAGATTCACATCTTACTTTAGGGAAGTAGTCATAAATCTGTAAAGACTGGAAAACAACAAAAATAAGATTATTAAGATTTTCAGCAATCAGCACTATTTTGAGGAAAGGGATTAATGTATTCAGAGATACGATAATTAACTACCAAGGTGGACATGAGCTGTATGGTGCTTTGAATAGTGGATATTGAGAAATTTAGGAAAAATAATATGTTATAATATTCTGAGGGTAGAGTTTGGCTTTTATCTGTGAATATTTAAAAAAAATTTCAACAAAGTAACAGGTGAAGCAATGAACATAATGAAAAGTTAAACTAGGTCAGATTTTGTGTTATTGTGTTTGTAAATGTGATAGTTGTATATAGACTCTAGACATAAGGTCTACCAGAATATTTGCCTGCCATATGAGTAATTTTACTGTGTGACCTGGGGAGCCAGCCTTTGTGTAGAAAATGTAGAAAAGTTCAAAGTGAAAGAATTGCTAGGTCCAATAGAGTTTTTTGCTCAGATACATATTTTTCATCAAAAGTAAAATCACCTCCCCCTCCTTCTCCCTGCCCCTCTCCTTTTCCTCCCAACACTCTTCACTCCAAGACCCAGAATACTGCAGAACACCCATCTTCAGACCTACGTGATGCATCTTATGGCTTCCTTCCTTGGCTTTGGAACGCAAATGCCTTGGCTTCTATTTCCTTACAGTGCTTGGGTATCTAGACCATTTCACGTTCATTTCTGATTTTACATTCTTTTCTCTTTCATCCAAGGCCTTAATGTCATCATGGCCTGATGGCTTGCACAGATAGTTCTAGCTTCTTCCTGATTCTTTATCACACTTAGATATTCTTTGAAGGTTTGGCCTAATAAAGTGATAAAGCACACAAATTTACTTCTGATATCTCTTTAGTAGTTCTACTGAACTTTTAAACTGAAATGGCATCAGAAATATTGTTGCTTTCAGGCATTTTGAAATAATAAAATTACTTAGTCAATTAAATTTTCTCATGAACAAGTGATCAAAATCTGGTTCCTTTTGACTGAATGTGATCTCTAGACACAAACATTTCACTGTCTTACTGGTAGCTAAGCATTTTACCACCATTTTAGTAAGCCATTTTGGTTTCTCTGGCTCATTATTGATTTGGAGTTGTTCTTTAGTAAACCAATAGTAAAACAATTCCATATGGAATTCATCTGTTACAATAATGGCTTTCAGCAAAAAGGTAGGTTTTTCTGTTTTAGAACTAGAAATAAAGCTTAGTCTAATTTATTTTCTCTTCTCATTTGCATGTGATGTTATGTTTCTTTTACTCTATCATTATATTATTTTTTATAAGCTAACATCCAATTATCTTCTGTGTGCAAAGCATTTTACATGCTATCATACTTACAACTTTTTAATAAATAAATGGAGTTTTCTTAGTTGCTAGAGAGATGCTCTTTCAGGAGACCTGGGTTAAGTTCCCAGTACATGGTGGCTCACAACTCTAGTTCCAGGGAATATGACATCCTCTTCAAGCCTCTGCAGACACATATATAAATGAAGACAAACAACCCATCACATAAAAAAAATAAATTATTTAAAGTGAAACTCTCCATCAAGCTAGAGTTCTCTGCCTGTCTTTGAAGCATCCTTTAGTTCTCCCTAGATTCACAACATCTTCCAGTCCTGACTGAGTCTCTGCAGCATTACTTTATGGCCCTTCATACCCAAGATTCCTGGAAGGGTTTATTAGCAATACTATTAGATTTAGTCATATGTTTTCACAATTCATATGTTCCTTCACAGTATGATTGAAGTAATTTCTTCCATAATCTGACTTGAATCACATCACTGTTCACCTCCTTCAAACCTTAATTTCTCTTGCCTTTGTAGTGCTATGTGACATGACTTCACTAGTGTCTAAGTATTCTTACATTTTCCTGCTTTGGCTATGCCTGCCAATCATGGTATCAGGAAGCATGTGAACATGAATTGGATTCTACTTCCCATTGCTTTCTTGTTGTTTAATGATGAACAATCTCTGCAGTGCCTCTTAAATTTTTTGTGGATTAATAATGACATTAATTCCTTGGAAATTTTGTTTGATTTTTTAAATGAAACTGTTTGTTTGACATCATTTTCTGTCATACTTCCTTTATGGATAAATACCCCAATTCTTCTGTGATCCTCTGTCCTACATATGAGCATTAGAAAGCATTAGCCTTGTGATTCTGTTGGTTGTAGAACGGATCTTAAACCAATACTAGGTAAATATTTACCATCTATTTTCTGTTAGGTTATTAGAGGCTATTTTTTTTCTTGTCAAATAAACCATATAGTACACAGGAACCTATAGTTTCCCCTTTTCTATTTTCACCCATTTTGAATGTCACCTACATATTTGCAGAAAATAGCAAATTACCTTTCTCTCTCAGAAATGATGCAATTTCATATAAGGCCAGGGTTAGCAGGTTGAACACGGAGTTATATTTTACTGTGACAAATTTGATTGATTGATGTTATTACAGTAATAAGCTCTCTTGTGGTTAAAATCATTACTCTAGAAGAAAGACTTGGATTCCAAATGGAACTCAGACACATTTTTTACCCATTACAACAATTGTTCTGTAACTAATGGGTATTTCAAAGGAACCTCCATTTCTCCCACCAGTTGTGTTCCTTTTATGTAATTCTCCCCCTGCCTTTTCTCTGTCTATATTGTTCATTGTGTTTTCATTGCCACAGATTTGAGAAGCAGAGAAACCACAGTCCAAATGTTCCAGAAACCAATGTGCTTTCCTCAGATGCAATCAAAGTAGCTAGGAGAACAGGATATTTGGTAATCCAAGATCTGCATTATCAATAGCATAATATAAGAGAGGAAGTTCCTCCAAAGGCACACACACACACACACACACACACACACACACACACACGCACATGCATACATGTGCATGCGCGTGTGCACACACACACACACATACATATGCTGGAGAAACAGAAAGCAGAATATATCCTCCACACAAACCATCACTAAATACAATAGTAATAATTTTATGATGCTATTCTAAGGTTTTTGAGTGTTTTTCCCCCTAGAGTAAAGATCAAACTACTCTTCATCCAAATCACTAATGATAGAGCAAAAGATAGATTCCACCCAAATCTAGTTTGGTGTGCTGATAATTTTACTGAGATTACATACAGGAGTAAAGGTGAGGGGTTACTTACATGATCACATGTGACTCAAAAGCTGAAACAGTAAGAAGTCTGCTCCAACAAGGCTGTAAGCTAGCTCAAGTTTCAGTGCTCTACTTAAACTCTAGGAAGCTCTACCAGAGGGTTTGCTTTGTCTAAGGGCAATTTACTGCTTACAGAACTGGGAGGCTCCTCAAGAGTCTACTGAACCTCCTGACTTTGTTGAACTTCACAAGGTTCTATTATCTTCTGCCCAGTAGGGACTAGTTCAGTACTTGAAAAGGGTGTATAAGGGCCATGTGTGTTAATATTCGAAAACTCCTTAAAACAATGCACTAAATTCACATTTATTTATCTCTATGTTTTAAATGTATAAAATAAGCGATTATATGCTATTGTTCTTGAAAATAATGTAGTAGCATTTGTCTTAAAGTGCAGAGTTCCATTCTTGCTAATTTGAGCATGGTTTCTAGTTAGCTACTAATTGAAAATTGTTCTGTGTGCTTCGCCCAAGCCCTTTATGAATGTTTCATATGCTGCTAATTACTCAGACCGTCTTAAAGGTTGAGAGTACATTCCATAATGGAAGAGGTGTTCTATATCAATGGATCATATGATTAAATTTGCACCTTCATTTGTAGGCATATTCACTGAATTATAAACCTCAATATTTGAAGTTCAATAAAAATAGACATATCGCTCTTATAATTTTATAGTTTTGAATATCTGTATTTTTCTTTTACATTTGTAATGGAGAGTTATAAAAAGGTGACCTTGGAGGGAAACAGTGCTGTAGTGTTTGTGAGTTGAGCTTTAGTGCCTCATTTCACAGCATCATCAATCCCCTGATAACTGCTGTTTTATAGACACCTTTGTTCTCTTGGGACTATGAACACATGCAAAACGTACATCATAGGTCAAGCAATCCGTCTTCTGCTGTACAGCTCTCAGGTATTTCAATGCCACTACATTCCAATTTGCCCCTGTATTCTGTATTCCTAGTAGAGATTGTGAATACACATACATACATACTTGTATACATACCTACATACACATATACATACATACTTACATATATGCATACATACATATATACATACATACTACATGTACATGTATAGATATATATGTGTTTGTATACATGTATATATATGTGTATATATATGTATATGTATATATATATATATGAACTATTTACAAGCAAAATGCCTATGTAGTTGAAATAACTCAGTAGAATACATTGTGTGCTGTTGAGTTGACTGCAATATTTAGTACAATGCAGGCTACTGTTAACAGAATAAAATGCCCCAGCCTCTGTTATCATTAGGACATAGAAGCCATATTTGCATTTCATCAGTAATCCCTGTACCTATGGTCTAATATGTAAAGCAGAGAACATAGCCAGACCAGTGGCCTGTCCACAGTAGGCTCTACAGATACTATCTTATAATTCTGTCAGGAGGAACCTTATAATATTTTATGTGGATCCCATGTAAAAGGCAAGGAGAACCTAAGAGCATTTACAGAATATATTTCTTTTACTGCTGACTAAGTTTTTTAAAAAACAACATTATCATGTAGAATTTGGTTTATTTAAGTTGTGGCATATTAGGAATTCTTATTACATATTTGTGTGGAAGAGTAGACCATCAGCAATTTGTATTTTGGATGGAGCCTCTCAGTTTCCTAACATAGGGAACTATGAAGGGAAATAGTTGCTTTTCATTTCACCACTTGGGATATTACTGTCAAAGCATATATAAGTTACTTTTGAGATGTGATCTACAGCCTTGTGTCTGTTTTGAGGCACATAGAAGCATATTGGAGAAGCCCAGAAGGAAACATGGAATTGTTTTGCACTGAAACACTAGAGTGATGTTGAAATCCTACAGCACATTGGCCAAACTGCCTACCAGCTGTTTTTGTAAATAAAGTTTTATTGGCTAATTTTGTGCTACGATGTTAGAGCTGAATAGTTACAAATGAAATCTTATGGCCCACAAAGTCTAAAGTACTTTCTAGCTGCCTTTTTATGGAATGTAATTATCAACTGTGTGTCAGCCCTTGCCCTAGAGAATCTTCATGTGCTCCTAAAAAGAGTTAATATCATAACTGCCCTTTAGGCTTACATAAGCCATACTGCTACGAGCCTTTCCAATGCTCCTATCCAGTAAAGTGCCCAGTATGGAGTTGAAATGAAGAAAAGACACACACACACACACACACACACACACACACACACACACACAGAGAGAGAGAGAGAGAGAGAGAGAGAGAGAGAGAGAGAGACCAAAATTTAGGGTCAGATATCCTGGATATTCAACTGTTGCACATTTTTGCCACAGTACCACATTGATTATCTCTGGAGTAGTGTAATAAAATATGTTGTTAGAGTTACAGTAATTTAAATGTTTGAGCTTTGAAGGTAGTAGTTTGTACTTGTTACCCTAACACTCAGGAGTCTGGGACAGAGTGATTCCTACATATTTGAAATTAGCTTTGTTTACATAATGCATTCCAGGACAGCAAGGGCTATAAAGTAAGAATCTATCTCAACAAAACAGAATATACAAACAAACTCTAAAATATGGCTTCCAATAAATAAGAATACAAATGTATGCTCAGGTAAAAGATTTTAGTTTGCATACTGAAAATTTTTAACCATGAAATCTCACATATATATATTCTTACAAATTGTAATTTTGTTCACTATTATAAACACAGTTGTGATGAAAAATAAGTGTTGGGCTTGAACTAAAAGGATCAGAATTTTTATTATAGACACACAAATGGACAATAGAATGGAATAATATTTACAAATAAGCTACACATAAATGATCATTTGAAATTTAACAAAGGTAACAAAATAGTGCACCAATACACTGGACTGAGAGATGTCCATATATGTATGTATGTATGTATATATGGTGCTAGGTAATTGTATATGTTTAACCATTTTTTAATATATGAAATAAAATTCTAAACAAATGAATACAACTAAATGAGAAGTGTTGGAGTAGAGCTTGAGAGAAAGCAGGAGAGATATAAAATCTTCAAAGTATTTTGCATATATATGACTTAGATAATACATCTCTTAGTTGGCTTTAAATTTCGACTTGACACAGCCTAGGGCCACCAGAGAAGAAAGCCTTAACTGAAAAATTGCCTTGATCATGTTGTCTGTGATGAACTTGCATGGCTGAGTCATGTCCACATTGGTTGGACCATTCCTTTGGCTGATGGATCAGGACATATAGAAATATTAGGTAAGCGTGAGTCAGGGAGCAAGCCATTGTATGAGACAGGAACAAGTATTATTATTTCAATTGAACTAATAAAAATTGAACTATTTGAGTCCCTGCTTGAGTTCCTGCCATAAATCCCCTCAATGGTGTCTTATGACCTGGAAGTGTAGGCAAACAAACACTTTCCTCCCCAAGATGCTTTTAATCAGAATGTTTCATCACAGCAACCCAGAGAAAACTGGAATACATGAAAAAGTAAGACATAATAGAAAGAAAATAATATGATAAATACAGCCAGAATGAATAGCTTTCATTTGAATGACAGAAAATACATGTATACAAACCAGAGATTCAGAGACAATATTCCAATATAGCGGATTAATATTTTAAGAATATATTTTATAAACTAAAATCAGATATATTTTGAAATATTAGAATTTTACAAATAAGACAACGCATTTTTAAAAAATGATCACCTGCTTTATCACAATTTCACCAATTAGGAAGACCTTAAAGAAGACCAGGCATAAAGAAGCCTGAGAAAAGTTCTCATACTTCATTAGTTACAAGGGAAATACAAATTAAAATGACACATGAGGTCATTATTCACCCTTTAAGATAGATACACAACTTTAAAAGGCCAGATATATGATGGAAGAGAAACAAAAGAGACATTATTCTTCAGACATTTGTGAGTGTGTGCATAAGAGAATAAAGCCACTTTTAAATAACATAATTATTACTTTTATGTATTTTAATTGAAGATGCAATTACATTATTGTAGAAGTTTAGTCTTTCTTTCTACTTCATGATCCCAGAAAGGACAGACTCAAAATATATTTACAAATACTTTGGCCATATAGCTAGGTTCTTCTCTGACTAAATCATAATTTAAAATAACCCATTTATATTAATCTATACTTTACCACATGACTGGTTACCTGTCCTCAGATAGCATGCATTTGCATCAACACATCTTCTTAGGTAAATCTTTCCATGCCTGCCTGTATCCCAGAATTCTTTGTGTCTCCTGGATGTACCACCTCCTATTTCCTGCCTAAGCGTTAGGTCATCAGATTTAATATTGATAGATGTCACATCCATACAGATATGATATTCTTTCTACACATTACTTATTCTCTTCTTTTTCCCCCCTTCTGGCCCCAACTAGCTCCTTTCCTTCAACATCTCCTTTGGCTCTCCCCTCTAATTTTTAGACTCTGTCTCTTTGATTATTATTGTTAGGCACACATAAATATATGCATGTACAAGTATAAAAACACAATACGCTGGGCCTATTTTTGTAGTCTCTGTGTGTATGGCTTCAGAGCTGACTAGTTTGTACTAGATATCAGGGTGCTCATCTTTGTCAAAGACTAATTCTTCCTTTTGCAGCAGGCATTATCTGCCTGTTCTTTACCTAAACCTGAGACCTTATGAAAATTTCCCCATACTGCATTAGCATGTCTATTGGTATTTCTATTTCTGGATTTGTTTATTTAGCCATTTCTAGGAAAGACTGTTTTCTGCTATGCTAGAAACCATGATCTTTCCACACTCTCTTTCATGTTGTTCTCTGAGCTATAATAGCATAATCCATTCATCTATCCATCCATACATTGATCCATCCATACATTGATCCATCCATCCATCCATCCATCCATCCATCCATCCATCCATATCTTTTCAATATAGTGCTTGAAGTTCTAGCTAGAAAAATTAGACAACATTAGGAGGTTAAGGGGATACAAATTGGAAAGGAAGAAGACAAATTATCACTATTTGAATATGATATGATAGTATACTTAAGTGACCCAAAAAGGATAAGCAGGCTGAGAAAGAAGTTAGGGAAATGACACCCTTCACAATAGCCACAAACAATATAAAGTATCTTGATGTGACTCTAACCAAACAAGTGAAAGATCTATATGACAAGAACTTCAGGTCTCTGAAGAAGGAAATCGAAGAAGACCTCAGAAAATGCAAAAATCTTCTAGACTCATGGATTGGCAGGATTAATATAGTTAAAATGGCCATCTTGCCAAAAGCGATCTATAGATTCAACACAATCCCCATCAAAATTCCAACTCAGTTCTTTACAGAGTTAGAAAAAGCAATTCTCAAATTCATCTGGAATAACAAAAAACCCAGGATGGCTAGAACTATTCTCATCAGTAAAAGAACTTCTGGGGGAATCAGTATCCCAGACCTCAAACAATACTACAGAGCAATAGTATTAAAAACTGCATGATATTGGCACAGTGACAGCAAGTGGACCAGTGGAATAGAACTGAAGACCCAGAAATGAAGCCACACACCTATGGTCACTTGATCTTCGACAAAGGAGCCAAAAACATCCAGTGGAAAAAAGATAGCCTTTTCAACAAATGGTGCTGGTTCAACTGGAGGTCAGCATGCAGAAGAATGCAAATTGATCCTTCCTTATCTCCTTGTACTAAGCTCACCTCCAAGTAGATCAAGGACCTCCACATAAAACCAGACACTCTGTAACTAATAGAAAAGAAACTGGGAAAGACCCTTGAGGACATGGGCACAAGGGAAAAGTTCCTGAACAGAACACCAATAGCTTATGCTCTAAGATCAAGAATTGACAAATGGGACCTCATAAAATTACAAAGTTTCTGTAAGGCAAAGGATATTGTCAAAAGAACAAATCAGCAACCAACAAATTGGGGAAAGATCTTCACCAACCCTACATCCAATAGAGGGCTAATATCCAATATATACAAAGAACTCAAGAAGTTAGACCCCAGGGAACCAAATAACCATATAAAAAATGGGGTGCAGATCTAAACAAAGTATTTTCACCTTAAGAAATTTGGGTGGCCGAGAAGCACCTTTAAGAAATGCTCAACATCATTAGTCATTAGGGAAATGCAAATCAAAACAACCCTGAGATTTCACCTCACACCAGTCAGAATGACTAAAGTCAAAAACTCAGGAGACAGCAGGTGTTGGCGAGGATGTGGAGAAAGAGGAACACTCCTCCACTGCTGGTCGGATTATAAAATGGTACAACCACTATGGAAATCAGTCTGGCAGTTCCTCAGAAAACTGAATATGACACTTCTGGAGGACCCTGCTATACCTCTCCTGAGCATATACCCAGAGGATTCCCCAGCATGCAATAGGGACATATGCTCCACTATGTTCATAGCAGCCTTATTTATAATAGCCAGAAGTTGAAAGAACCCAGATGTCCCTCAATGGAGGAATGGATACAGAAAATGTGGTATATGTACACAATGGAATACTACTCAGCAATTAAAAACAATGAATTCATGAAATTTTTAGGCAAATGGTTGGAACTGGGAAATATCATCCTAAGTGAGGTAGCACAATCACAAAAGAATACACATGAAATGCAATCTCTGATAACTGGATATTAATTAGCCCAGAAGCTCTCAATACCCAAGGCACAATTAGCATAACAAATGACTCCCATGAAGAAGTAAGGAGAGGGCTCTGATCCTGGAAAGGCTTGATCCAGCATTGTAAGGAAGTACCAGGACAGAGAAAAAGGAGGGAAGTGATTAGAGAATGGGTGGAGAAAAGAAGGCTTATGGGACATATGGAGAGAGGGGAACTGAGAAGGGGGAAATCATTTGGAATGTAAACAAAGAATATAGAAAATTTTAAAAAAGGAGAAAAAAAAGAAAAAAGAAAACATCCAAGTGAACAAGGCATCTGAGATGTGCTGATGAACTTACAAATCTCATGGCCAGATTAATCCATACATGAGAGCTCCCCTGCCACACTAAGATGATCCTCACTGAGAAAAAACAGACTGTTCAAAGCCAGAAGTTGAAGTTATGTGGAAGAAAAAGATATCCCAGAAGAAACTGAAGAAACAAAACTCAATGCTTGGGAATAAATTCAGCATAAAATAAATACAAATAAAGAAAATTAAAAAAATAAGAAAAGTCACCCCATAATCATGGATCAGTAGAATTAATACTGTGAAAAAGACTGTCCTACCTAGAGCAATTTACAGATTTAATGCCGTTGCAGTAGAAATACCCACAACATTCTTAACAGAAATAGAGGAAAATCAGAATGATCTATGGCTCCAGAAAAATTCTGGATAGTCAAAAAAATCTTGAGCAAATAGAATAATACTAGAAAGACTGCTTTTCCAGAGGCCACGATATATTATAGAGCTATAACTGTAAGAGCAATATAGTACTGACACAAAAACTGACAAATAGACCAACTGAATAATACAGAAGTCTCAATCATGGCTAGTCATAAGTGCAGCCATCTGGCATTTGACAAAGAGGTAAAAAACATAGTGTGGAATAGAATTTTCTTTTTTTATTCGATATATTTTTTATTTACATTTCAAATGATTTCCCCTTTTCTGGCCCCCCACTCCCCAAAAGTCACAGAAGCCCCCTTCCTTCCCCCTGTTCTTCCACACACCCCTTCCCACTTCCCTGTTTTGGTTTTGTCCTATACTGCTACACTGAGTCTTTCCAGAACCAGGGGCCACTCCTCTGTTCTTCTTGTACCTCATTTGATGTGTGTATTATGTTTTGGGTATTCCAGTTTCCCAGGCTAATATCCACTTAATAGTGAGTGCATACTAAATTTTCAACGGTGCAGTCAAAACAGGATTTCCATACATAGAAGAATAAAAGGTTAGATCCAAGTCAATCAAATACCCAAATGAGAATGCTGAACCACCACAATTGTTAGAAGAAAAAAATATATATATAGTAACCTACAAGATAAAAGTATAGGAAAAGACTTTCTGAACAGATTTCACTTGCTCAGGAATGAAGATAAATAATGGACATGAGGGAATTCAAAACATCCTATACATCTTAGGAGACAATAAACTGAAGAATAAACCAAAAGAATAGGAGAAAATGTTTGCCAGATATACATCTGACAAAGGGTTCATATCTAGAATACACAAAGAAGTTTAAAAGAAGCAGTGAGTAAAGTAAATGGCCCAATTTAATGAGTGGGCACGTGATCTAAGCAGAGAATTTTAATAGAAGGAATAAACATTGCTTTAAAAAAATTCCTTAAAATGTTTCATCTTCTTTAGCAATTAAGGAGGTGCAATTGAAATAAATTTGAGATCTGATCTTACATGTCACTTTGGCTAAGATTAGCCAAACAACTGAAAACAGAAGCTTGAAGAAGTGCAGGAAGAAGTGCAGGAAAGAGGGAACCCTCATTCACTGAATGCAAATTAGTTCGTTCACCAAGTATGGAAATCAGTATGGAGAAGCTCAAATTAACTGAAAATAAATCTACCATATAACCTGATTAATACTTCGCCTTGGCATGTGCCCAGTGGACTTAACTGTATACCTCAGAGCTGCTTGCTTAGCCACATTCATTGCTACTGTTCATCTAACCCAATAAATAGAAACAACTTGAGTGTCCTTCATCATATTGATGAGTAATAAAAACCCAGTACATATATATGGTGGGATTTTATTCAGACATAAAAAAAAACCTAAATTATGAAGTTTTCAGTTAAATTGATGAAACCAAAACAATTTTTCTGAGTAAGGTACCTAGATGCGAACAGACAAACTCAGCATGTTCTTTTTTATCGATGGTTCCTAGCTCCAAATCTTCAGACATGTGTATGTTATTTGGAATAAACAGAGAAGCGAGAAAATTATAATGAGAGCATAGGGCAGGGCTTGGGTGGGGTGGGGTATAGGCTATATACAATACATGTAAGAATATGTGTGTTGAGAAGAGAGACAGAGAGGGGGGGAAGAAGAAGGAAGAGGAGGAGAGGAGGAGGAAGAGAAGGAAGAAGAAGAAGAAGAAGAAGAAGAAGAAGACAGGAGAAGAAGAAGAATACAGGAGAAGAAGAAGAATACAGGAGAAGAGAGGAGATGAGATGAGAGAAGAGAGAAGAGAGAAGAGAGAAGAGAGAGGAGGGGAGGGGAGGGGAGGGGAGAGGGGAGGGGAGAGGGGAGAGGGGAGGGGAGAGGGGAGGGGAGGGGAGAGGGGAGGGGAGGGGAGGGGAGGGGAGAGGAGAGGGGAGGGGAGGGGAGGGGAGGGGAGGGGAGGGGAGAGGAGAGGAGAGGAGAGGAGAGGAGAGGAGAGGAGAGGAGAGGAGAGGAGAGGAGAGGAGAGCTAATAAAGGAAATGGTGAGTATACTACTTGGGCTGACAACACCTCCCAAAAAGCCTTAGATTAACAAAATTCCAGTAACGGGCATTAAAGTAACTCCCTAAACAATATAGATTATTTTTATTGTACTTGGTTACTTCTCCAGTGTTAACTGTGACATCAGACTCGGACTATTTGAACTTGATCTGACCTGAAAGCCTGGATGCTATCTAGTACCCATTGTACCAGAATATGAGCAAACTGCTGAAGAAGGGAGACAATCAGTAGAATTGCACAGCTGCAATAGGTACAAAAGACAATGATGGTCAATGTAACAAAGGTGATTTAAGTATCATTCACATGTTAGTAATAACAAGCAGCTCTTTAATTGAACTGGAGGAACTCAAAATGAGGAAAATCATGCCTGGTGCTAGAAACTTGTTCAATTTCTTAGGGCTAGTGAAGAAATGGATCTTCAAAAGAATTCACTACCTTTACCTTGCTAAGCTGGCAGCTCTCTTCTCTTCATTCTACCTCTATCTTATCCTTATACCCACAAATAAGTGTAGTTACCACCTCTCATCACAGAAGCTTTCTTTGTAGCAAATGAAAATCATCATGGAAAATCACAAGTGTATGCAACACACATCGCCAGATCACAGGGAGTCCAGCCCCACAGGATGGAAGGATGGAGGGATGGGTGGATGGAATAGTTTGCAGGATCAAATATATCATCTAAACAGTCCCATAACACCTGAAGAAATAAAAAGGGTCATAGAAAGTCTCCCAACCAAAAAAAGCACAGGACCAGACAGCTTCAGTGCAGAATTCTATCAGACCTTCATAGAAGACCTAACACCAATACTCTTCAAACTATTCCACAAAATAGAAACAGAAGGAACTCTATCCAACTCGTTCTAGGAAGCCACAATTACGCTGATAACAAAACCAAACAAAGATCCAACAAAGAAAGAAAACTTCAGGCCAATTTCCCTTATGAATATTGATGCAAAAAATACTTAATAAAATTCTTGCCAACCGAATCCAAGAACACATCAAAATGATCATCCACCATGATCAAGTAGGCTTCATTCCAGGGATGCAGGGATGGTTCAATATAAGGAAATCCTTCAATGCAATCCACTACATAAACAAACTCAAAGAAAAAAACCATATGATCATCTCATTAGATGCAGAAAAAGAATTTGACAAAATTCAGCATCTTTTCATGCTAAAAGTCTTGGAAAGAACCGGAATTCAAGGCCCATACCTAAACATCATTAAAGCAATATACAGTAAACCGGTAGCCAACATCAAACTAAATGGAAAGAAACTTGAAGCAATCCCACTAAAATCAGGGACTAGACAAGGCTGTCCTCTCTCTCCATATCTTTTCAATATAGTACTTGAAGTTCTAGCTAGAGCAATTAGAAAATATAAGGAGGTCAAGGGGATACAAAGGGGGAAAGGAAGAAGTCAAATTATCATTATTTGCAGATGACATGATTGTCTACTTAAGTGACCCAAAAACCTCCACCAGAGAACTCCTACAGCTGATAAACAACTTCAGCAAAGTGGCTGGTTATAAAATCAACTCAAGCAAATCAGTTGCCTTATCCTTATAAGGATAAGCAGGCTGAGAAAAAAGTTAGGGAAACGATACCCTTCACAATAGCCACAAACAATATAAAGTATCTTGGGGTGACTCTAACCAAACAAGTGAAAGATCTATATGACAAGAACTTCAGGTCTCTGAAGAAGGAAATCGAAGCAGATCTCAGAAAATGGAAAAATCTGCCATGCTCATGGATTGGCAGGATTAATATAGTTAAAATGGCCATTTTCCAAAAGCAATCTACAGATTAAACGCAATCCCCATCAAAATCCTAACTCAGTTGTTCACAGAGTTAGAAAAGTCAATTCTCAAATTCATCTGGAATAACAAAAAACCCAGGATAGCTAAAACTATTCTCAACAACAAAAGAAATTCTGGGGGAATCAGTATCCCTGACTTCAAGCAATACTACAGAGCAATAGTGTTAAAAACTGCATGGTATTGGCACAGTGACAGACAAGTGGACCAATGGAATGGAATTGAAGAACCAGAAATGAAGTCACACACCTATGGTCACTTGATCTTAGACAAAGGAGCCGAAAACATCCAGTGGAAAAAAAGATAGCCTTTTCAACAAATGGTGCTGGTTTAATTGGTGGTCAGCATGCAGAAGAATGCGAGTTGATCCATTCTTATCTCCATGTACTAAACTCCACTCCAAGTGGATCAAGGACCTCCATGTAAAACCAGACACACTGATATTAGTAGAAAAGAAACTGGGGAAAACCCTTGAGGACATGAGCACAGGGGAAAAGTTCCTGAACAGAGCACCAATAGCTTATGCTCTAAGATCAAGAATTGACAAATGGGACCTCATAAAATTACAAAGTTTCTGTAAGGCAGAGGACACTGTTAAAAGGACAAAAAGGCAACCAACAAATTAGGAAAGGATATTCACCAATCCTACATCTGATAGAGGCCTATTATCCAATATATACAAAGAATTCAAGAAGTTAGACCCCCAGGGAACCAAATAACCCTACTAAAAGATGGGGTACAGATCTAAACAAAGAATTTTCACCTGAAGAAATTCGATGGCCGAGAGGCACCTTAAGAAGTGCTCAACATCATTAGTCATTAGGGAAATGCAAATCAAAACAACCCTGAGATTTCACCTCACACCAGTCAGAAAGGCTAAGGTCAAAAACTCAGGAGACAGCAGGTGTCAGCAAGGATATGGAAAAAGAGGAACACTCCTCCACTGCTGGTGGGGCTGTAAGATGGTACAACCACTATGGAAATCAGTCTGGTGGTTCCTCAGAGAACTGGACATGACACTTCCGGAGGACCCTGCTATACCTCTCCTGGGCATATACCCAAAGAATTCCCCTGCATGCAATAAAGACACATGCTCCATTATGTTCATAGTAGCCTTATTTATAATAGCTAGAAGCTGAAAGAACCCAGATGTCCCTCAATGGAGGAATGGATACAGAAAATGTGATATATTTACACAATATCTACTACTCTGCAATTAGAAACAATGAATTCACAAAATTTTTAGGCAAATGGTTTGATCTGAAAAATATCATCCTATGTGAGGTAACCCAATCACAAAAGAATACACATGGAATGCAATCTCTGATAACTGGATATTAATTAGCCCAGAAGCTCTGAATACCCAAGGCACAAATCACATAACAAATGACTCCCATGAAGAAGTATGGAGAGGGTCTTCATCCTGGAAAGGATTGATCTAGCATTGGAAGTGAATATAAGGACAGAGAAAAAGGAGGGAGGTGATTAGAGAATGGCTGGAGAGAAGAAGGTTTATGGGACATATGGGGAGGGGGGATCTGGGAAAGGGGAAATCATTTGGAATATAAACAAAGAATAAAGAAAATAAAAATATTAAAAAAAAAGATAAAATGGTAAAGAAAAAAAGATATGAAGAGAGAGGGAAACCTTGTCTAGTTCCTGATTTTAGTGGGATTGCTTCAAGTTTCTCTCCATTTAGTTCGATGTTGGCTACTGGTTTGCTGTATAATGCTTTTACTATGTTTAGGTATGGGTCTTGAATTCCTGTTCTTTCCAAGACTTTAAGTATGAAAGGATGTTGAATTTTGTCAAATGCTTTTTCAGCATCTAATGAAATGATCATATGTTTTTTTCTTTGAGTTTGTTTATGTAGTGGATTGCATTGATGGATTTCTATATATTAAACCATCCCTGCATCCCGAGCTTTTTTTTTTTTTTTTTTTTTTTTGGTTGGGAGACTGTCTATGACCCCTTTTATTTCTTTAGGAGTTATGGGAGTGTTCAGATTATCTATTTGATCCTGATTTAATTTTGTTGTTTGATATCTGTCTAGGAAACTGTCCATTTCCTCCAGATTCTTCAGTTGTGTTGAGTATAGGCTTTGGTAGTAGGATATGATGGTTTTTTGAATTTCCTCAGTTTCTGTTATATCTCCCTTTTCATTTCTAAGTTTGTTAATCTGGATACTGTATCTGTGCCCTTTGGTTAGTCTGGCTAAGTGTTTATTTATCTTTTTGATTTTCTCAAAGAACCAGCTCCTGGTTTTGTTGATTATTTATTGTTCTCTTTGTTTCTGCTTGATTGATTTTAGCCCTGAGTTTGATGATTTCCTGCCTTCTACTCCTCCTGGGTGAATTAGCTTCTTTTTGTTCCAGGGCTTTCACATGTGTCCTTAAGCTGCTAATGTATGCACTCTCCATTCTCTTTTTGGAGGCACTGAAGGCTATTAGTTTTCCTCTTAGCACTGCTTTCATTGTGTCCCATAGATTTGGGTATGTTGTGTCTTCATTTTCATTAAATTCTAAAATATCTTTGATTTCTTTCTTTATTTCTTCCTTGACCAAGGTATCATTGAGTAGAGTATTGTTCAGTTTCCATGTGTATGTGGGCTCTCTGTTGTTTTTGTTGCTATTGAAGACCACTTTTACTCCATAGTGATCTCATAAGAGGCATGGGATTATTTCAATCTTCTTATATTTGTTGAGGTCTGTCTTGTGACCAATTATATGACTGATTTTGGAGAAGGTACCATGAGGTGCTGAGAAAAAGGTATATTCTTTTGCTTTAGGATGAAATGTTCTATATATATATATATATATATATATATATATATATATATATATATATATATATATACATATATATATATATATATATATATATATCTGTTAAATCTAATTGGTCCAAAGCTTCAATTAGTTTCACTGTGTCCCTGTTTAGTTTCTGTTTTCCTGATCAGTCCATTGAGGAAAGTGCAGTGTTGAAGTCACCCACAATTATTGTGTTAGGTGCAATGTGTGCTTTGAGCTTTAGTAAAGTTTATTTTATGAATGAGGGTGCCCTTGCATTTGGAGCATAAATGTTCAGGATTGAGAGTTCTTCTTGGTGTATTTTTCCTTTGACCAGTAAGAAATGTTCCTCAGTGTCTCTTTTGATGACTTTAGATTGAAAGTCAATTTTTTCTGATATTAGAATGGCTACTCCAGCTTGTTTCCTGAGACCATTTGCTTATAAAATTGTCTTCCAGCCTTTTACTCTAAGATAGTGTTTGTCTTTGACACTGAGGTGTGTTTCCTGTATGCAGCAAAATGTAGGGTCCTGTTTACTTATCCAGTCTGTTAGTCTATGTCTTTTTATTGGGGAATTGAGTCTATTGATATTAAGAGATATTAAGGAATAGTGATTATTACTTCCTGTAACTTTTGATGTTATTTTTTATATTTCATTGGTTATCTTCTTTTGGGTTTGATGAAAGAAGGTTATTTCCCTGCTTTTTCCAGGGTGAAGTTTCCCTCCTTGTATTGGTGTTTTCCTCCTATTATACTTTGTAGGGCTGGATTTGTGGATAGTTATTGGGTAAACTTGGTTTTGTCATGGAATATCTTGGTTTCTTCATCTATGGTGATTGAGAGTTTTGCAGGGTATAGTAGTTTTGGCTGGCATTTGTGTTCTCTTAGAGTCTGCATGAGATCTTCCTAGGATCTTCTAGCTTTCATGGTCTCTGGTGAGAAATCTGGTGTTATTCTGATAGGTTTTCCTTTATATGTTACTTGGCCTTTTTCTCTTACTGCCTTTAATATTCTTTCTTTGTTTAGTACATTTGGGGTTTTGATTATTATGTGACAGGAGGTATTTCTGCTCAGGTCCAGTCTGTTTGGAGTTCTGTAGGCTTCTTGTATATTCATGGGAATATATCTCTCTCTTTAAGTTGGGAAAGTTTTCTTCCATAATTTTGTTGAAGATATTTGCTGGCCCTTTAAGTTGTAAATCTTCACTCTCATCTATGCCTATAATCCTTTGGTTTGGCCTTCTCATTATGTCCTGAATTTCCTGGATATTTTGGGTTACAAGCTTTTTGCATTTTGCATTTTCTTTGACTGTTGAGTCAATGGTTTCTATGGTATCTTCGACATCTGAGATTCTTTCTTCTATCTCTTGTATTCTGTTGCTGATATTTGCATCTATGGCCCCTGATTTCTTCCCAAGGTTTTCTATCTCCAAAGTTGTCTCCCTTTGCGATTTCTTGGTTGTTTCAACTTCTGCTTTTAGATCCTAGATTGTTTTGTTCAGCTCCTTCACTTGCTTGTTTGTGTTTTCCTGTAATTCTTTAAGAGATTTTTGTGTTTCCTCTTTCATCACCTCAGCCTGTTGACCAAAGTTCTCCTGTATTCCTTTAAGTGATTTTTGTGTTTCTTCCTTATTGGCTTTTATCTTTTTACCCATAATCTCTTGAATTTCTTTCAATGATTTTTGTGTTTCCCTTGTAAGGGCTTCTAACTTTTGATCCATTTTCTCCTGAATTTCTTTAAGAGATTTATTTATGTCCTTCATGTGTTCCTGTAACAGCATCATGACCAGTGATTTTAAATCCAAATCTTGTTTTTCTGGTGTCTTGGGGCATCCAGGACTTGCTGTTAATGGAGAACTGGGTTCAGATGCTGCCATATTTCCTTGATTTCTGTTAGTGACATTCCTACGTTTGCCTTTTATCATCTTTTTCTCACTGGTGTTAGTTGGTCTTGTTGTCAATGCCAGACTCACTAGTGCAAGCAGCCTCTTCCTAGCTGGCCTCTGGGTGTACAACTGGCTTCCTGCACTGCTTGGAGATGGGACACTGTGGCAGAGGCTGTTCCCTATCCAGAGGCAGATAGAGGAATGCTCTTGCCAGAGGCCTCTGGACTGGATCCTCTGCCCTGCAGGGCCAGACTCACCAGTGCAAGCTGCCTCCTCCCAGCCGGCCTCCAGGTGCCACTTTGATGTTTTCAGTGACTAGAGAGTCTGCATCTAAACCTTTAGTTCAGCAAACCTCTCCTCATTTTTAAGCATGTGCAGCAAAAATTCAGCATTCTGCTTTGGCCACTGTCCCTGTGTCCAGATGTACTGTTTGACCTGGGTGCACTGACCAACTCCATTATATCTTTGGAACGGCACACATTGCTTCTTTAAGGTGACATTCTTCAGATACTTGGTGGTTTTGTGGATTTGCATACCCTTTATGGCTTGGACAGTTTCCTGGATGTTCTTAAAGTGAATACAAAGGTTTGAATCTCTTGATTTGTATGATTTTGTGGGGTTTCCTGGGTCAAGAGAGTAACAAACCATCTTCACAGGTCACCTCTAGCCGCTTACAGGAAGAAGATAACTTTTCATTTTTCTAATGTCTTTCTCAGTCTTTTTCTTCAGAGCTTTGAAATTTTCATTTTTTTTTTTTTGGTTAGGTCCATTCCAAGTTATTTTATTGTCTTTGATGATATATGGTCAATGGGAGTATGTCTATGATCGCTTTCTCAAAATGTTCACTGTTGGCACTGATATTTTGTAAATCAATTTTGTATCTTGCTCCTTGGCTAGGATTGCCAGCTGTTTTTATAAGTTTTCTAGTGGATGCTTTGGGATTTATTTTTATAAATAATAATATTATTATTCATAATATTTATTAGTTACATGTTCATTATTGTATATCATAGGCAAAAAGTGATAACTTCTTCTTTTCCTATTTGTATCAGCTAATAGCCTTCACTTTCCAGCACTTTATTGAAAAATAGAGGGCTTGGTAGACAATCATCAAACCTCTCAGCTTCTGTGCTGGGTACGTCTTAGTATGAAATCAGAAACTGGTTAGCATCTTTGATTCTCAGGTCCATTGCTTTGTGCAGATGACTAATCTGTTTAAGGAAGTTGGGTGTTGAAATCACCTATGATTATCTAGTTTGAGTTAATCTGTGCCTTTTGTTCCATTAATTTGCTTGTTATGAAACCAGGGATACCAAAGTTTGGTGCACATATATTTGGTATTGTAGTATATTTTCTCAATTAATTAACCCATAGGGTACTTTCTGGGTTTTCTTTCCTGATTAGTTTTATTTGAAGTCCATTTATCAGCTATCAGGATAGCAATACCCACTTGTTTCCAGGTCCCATTTGCTTGGAATGTTTTTTCTATCCTTTGGCCTAAGGTGGTGACTGTCTTTAACACTAAGATGAGTTTCTTATAAATAACATATAGATAACATGTATTTCTTATTTCATAGAGGAATCCCCTGTTTTTCAAATGAAGCATTGAGACCATTGAAATGTAGAATTGGTATTAAACTGTGGTATAGATTGAAGGGAGTTTGTTGTGTTTGTGTCCTTAGCTGTTCTTTATATTTCATTCTGCCTAGATATATCATAGGCAGGATGATATAGCATTCACCCTGCCTAGAGTCTTGGCTGCGCTTATTTATTTCTTTAATTTAATTTAATATTAATTTGTTTAACATTCTTGTTGAATATGAAAAATTTAAGATGGTGTGGATCATGGAAAATTTTCCTTTTCCATGAACAATGGCAGGTAATGTTGCTGGATACAATGGTCTTGGTTGGTAGTTTTGGATTTTTAGAACCTTGTATGTATTGCTCCAGGCTCTTCTGGATTTAAGAATTTCCACTGATAAATTAGTTGTCTTTCTGATGGGTTTTTCTTCATATGTAACTTGTACTTTTTCCTTTATAACTTTTATTTTTTTTCTTTGTTCTGTACATGCAATGTTTTAATTATGATATATTGATGAGTGTCTTGTTTACTTTCTATTTTTGGTGTTGTCTGCATAAGGATCTATGTGCTTCTTCTATCTGCACTGAAATGTCCTTCCTTAGTTTGGGGAAGCTTTTTTCTGTGATCTTGTTAAGGATTTGGTCTGTTTAGTTGACCTATGATTCCTCTCCTTTGTCTATGCCTATCATTTGGAAGATTTTGTCTTTTAATGGTGTCCTATATTTCCTGGTTGTTTCTTTCCTGTGCTTTAATGTTCTTTTCCATATTATTTGTTCATTTTGTCTAGATCCTCAACTTTATCTTTGAGTCTTCATCTACCTCTGCTTGATCCATTCTACTTGTACGGATTTTCCCCAAGTTCTCTAATTGGGACATTGAGCTTTTAAATTCCACCTTCATTTCAGTTTGTGTTCTCTTAAAAATTTCTCTTTATTGAATTTAACTTTTAAATCCTGAATTACCTTCATCATTTCATTTGGCTGGGTGTTCACATTTTCTTGGACATCATTCAAGCATTTATTACCTTCTTCCTTGGTGTTTAACAAAGTGTTTGCTTATGTCTTAAGTTCCTTGAATTCTTTATAGTTGTTCTTCTAAATTACATGTCGGGGTTTTACCTGTATAACTCTCAATAAATCATACCTCCATAGAACTTGTAGATTTGATGGGAGATGTGATGTCTTGGCCATTTTTCTCTTAGATATGTGGATATATATTCAAGCAGTATGAAAGCAAAAGATTACATGAACATAAAAAGGCCTTGCATAAAAGGATGACTAGTCATATCATTGATCATAGCTATCACTGAGAACAAACCAATATTCCTCTACTGGCGAATGATGCATACCATTGTTCTAAGCATTCATCACACACCCAAGCAACAGAATGATATTGCATAATAAGAGGAACAAAATTCAGATATATACTGTAATATGAAAGAATTTTAAAGACATTCTAAGTAAAACAAGTGGGACCCATAGCCATGAGTTAAAGTTGGGAGATGGGACAGATCACCAAATGAGCTCAGTGGAACTTGGGCATATGTGAAGGAAATATTCTAACAATACGTAGCCATAGTTACACAGCTCTATAAACTTGTTAAAATCATTGCTTGTATAATGAAAGAAAATCACTTAATTTAACATCATGCTTTAATAATGACACTATTTACTAGTATATAAAGAAATTAGCTAGAAAATAAAAATATAGTCACAATGAAGAATGTAGGTATACTACAATAAGTAATGAATAAAATGAAACACTTTCAAAAGCTTTCTTATAAAGATCAATAGTAAATATAATTTGGTAGCATTAAAGGAAATAAAATAAATCACATTGTGAATATGAATGATTATGAAGTAAGAAATGTTATTCTTATATTGACTTGAGAAGATTTAGAAACCACAAGGAAGAAAAATACTTACTGAAGTGTGAGAAGAGTCTACTACAGATGACTCAAGATTGCAAATATATGCAAGCCATCTACATAAAATACTTATAGCTCAGATTTAGGATTAGAATGGTCAGGGGAAATAACTCAGTGGCAGAGTGCTTGTGTAGCATGCACAAGGCCTACAAGTTCAACATGGAGGACTGTTAATAAGTAATCATGGGTGTACTAGCCTTTATATGAGTGGTTGGGGCCTATGAAAATGACACAGTTGAGTGTGTGAGATGCAGGTTACGAAGGAGTTGTACTGCCAGTTTACAGGGAAATTAAATCCACCCAGCATTTCATTTTGGTGAGTATTGTTGCAAACATGAAAATAATCCTTAATTTTTCTAGCTGTAATGCTTTAGACAATGGCTGATAAAAATATATGTAAACAAGCTGACCTCCCTCAGCAGAAGTCTAACGCAGCCATGGGCAGGGTAAAGTGTAGTCTTTAAAAGCAGGAAGGAGAGCCTGCAGCTCCAAGGAGAAAGAAGTAAGATTACAGATACTCTGAGCAAGTGGAGGAAGGGAACATGCTTGTTTCCTGCTGGCTCTAGGGAGTGACAAAGACTGCAGGATGCCAGGTGTTGACTTTCTCACTAATCCTTTGAACTCTAACTTCCTACAGAGAAGAATAATTATAGCTAAGCATTTTCAAAGAATGTAGTAATGCAAAAATTTTAAAGATAAATGAAAATGTTGATGTTTAAATGTATTACATTAATTATTATATTATATATTAATTAATAATTATTCTTGAATCAAATTACAAGTAGTACAAGTTAACAGAAAAAAAAAAGGTACTTAGGAAAAATTTTTTAAAGATTACTTCTGTACAGTGTTTTCCAGTAATGGTACTATTGCCCACAGTAAGAACCTAAAAGGGGTAAGGCAAATATAGTAACAATTACAACACAAAGAGTGGGAGAGATAGCTTAGTTAACAAGGTGCTGGACTTGCAAGTATGAGCAAACTTATACTTTCCCCATTATGGGTTCCATGTGAGGATATGTTCCTTCCGGAGACTAGTGTGTTTGTAAGTTTCATGGCCTGCTTTTCCTTTATCTCTTTAGTATATCAATGGCCTGCTCAAGTGGTTCTAATCTACATTGATACATTTATAAGGTTATTCCCTTTTTTCTTTAAGCAACATGTGTGTATAGTCAGTGCGTCACGGTGGTGCTTTTACACATTTATAATAGGTTGCAGAAATAAGCCTCTGAGTTTATACTCACAGTAGAGTAAAATGCTTCTTGTGAAATAGAGTATCTGAGAGTGTTTTGGTGCTTCAAAACCAGTGCTTTACACCAGGGAGTAGCTTAGACCAAGATGTAGTCTTACCTGTACAGCGAGCCTTTCTTCCCAGCTGCATGTGGGATTCTCCTCAGCTCCCTACTTTACCCATTTGTGACATGTTGCTAATCCACGTGGCATCGTGAAGTTACGCTAGTGCTGCGTGCCAGAGCTTAACGAATATCATCCCTGTTGATTGTCACATGGATGGAATTCAGGGAGAAGCACCCAAAAGTATTCTGAGAAGTAGTAGAAAATGCAAAATTAGATGTAGGCTTTTCTTTGTATAGGTACCAATATGAGGCATTTGGAAATAAATAGGATGAAGTGGCAGAAGTGAGGGAGATACCAAATCCCTCATACGTTACATTTAGATGAAACATGGGAAAATTGTGTGTGTGTGTGTGTGTGTGTGTGTGTACATATGTGTTTGTGTGTGCATGCGTACATGTGTATGTTTGCTTATGTATGAGTATATGTGTGTGTTTGGTGTTTTTATAAAGGAAATAATTGAAAAACTAGGAATAAGGCTTCTCAAATGTTCATTTGAGGGTAATTCCACACACAAATACACACGCAGGTTTGGCTATTGAATTATTTCAATTTTATACTTATTAAAATTTAATTTGAAAACAAATCAGGCAGTGGTACAGTTTCTTTTTCTTATGATGCCCTGGCCTATCAAAGCAAGTAAATTGTTAAGTTCCAACTCATCATAATTCAGTATTATATCCTAATATGTTAAGTTTCATGAAAACTAAAATAAAAAAATGGTGTAACTGATACATGCATAAACTTTTATATAAACTTATATAAATGATTTGAAAATTACTTTCTTGCATATTTAAAAAAGTCATAAATGTATCTGTGATTGGACCCAATTTAAAAAAATGAGTGTTTTAGTCTTGATAGATCCCACTTTCTGCTTATTTTCTGTGTGTGAGCTGTAGAAAGAAATTTTGGAGATGCTGCAGTAAGAGAAGAAATCACAGGATGCAGGGAGATGCGATGAAGTTATAAAATAATAACGTAAACTGCCTTAGTAAAAATGAGATTATTTATGTGCCTTCAAATGTCTCACAGGGGTATGACTATGACCATGACATGCTCTAGAAGACACATTTTACCTTACAGATGAGTATTAATTTATCATGTAGCCTTTCTTTTAATTAAGCACCTAAATCAAGATTGCATTTTACATTGGAAATGGCATATGGTTTAAAGTTCAAGAGAGATCAGGTTATAAAATTTCTATCGCCTACGTATTGGATTCACATTTAAAAGTCATATTGACAAGACAAGGGAATTAATTGAAACAGTTGTTCTTGGCGCCACTCAGGTAGGGTTCAGGTGTTTGTTTTGGTAATTTAATTGGGATTCCAGTAGTCAACACATCTCTTCCCAAAGTCAGGAGAATTCTCATCGAGATGTTTTAGGAGGACTCAGAGGATGTAATGATGCATAAGACAGACATCCCATTCATCTCTGTTGAAGCCATCACAGTCGTTTAAATTAAATTTGATTTGTAGTACTTTCAACGTTTTAGTTTTGCTGAATTAATTGTAAGTAGAAACAAAATTTGTGACAGAGCTACTGTGCATTCCATGCAGAACAGTGATATATGTACCTCCCAAAGCAGAAAGCAATAGTTCTCCTTCATCAACACCTCGACTTCTTTTTTTTTTAATTTATTGATATATTTATTTACATTTCAAATGATTTCCCCTTTTCTGGACCCCTACTCCCCCAAAGTCCCATCAGTCCCTGTCCCTCCCCCTGTTTTCCCACCCAACCCTTCCCACTTCCCTGTTCTGATTTTGTTCAATACTGCTTCACTGAGTCTTTCCAGAACAAGGGGCCACTCCTCCGTTTTCTTGTACTTGAAAAATATTTTAACCTCCAAAAAATAACTTAAAAATTATGGATTGCATTGAAACAATAGTGTCATCCAAAACAGTGTGTGCTTCCTATTTCTAAACCTCTCTCTTGGCATAGTACTGCAAATTTCAGAGCACTTAAACACTTGCAAAGTTTCTGAATGTGTTAAGGATATCTCAATTTGTAACACATATATTAAGATTATGTTATATAACAATAGCATTCAATAATTATGGTGTTTCATATTTATACTCTATAGAAAATGATATGGGTGTAAATTATTTGGAGAAAATAGATATAAACATTAAAGTCTTCTCAAGGCAAAATACACAAAATACAGCATATCATGCTATCAAAACCTCCCATGTCTTACCGCTTCTGTGAGGCAGACCTAGGACTCAGAAATGCGACATATTCCTAGAGTGTCATCAGGGCCTTAAGGATTCATGATTTTCAATATTCTCACTGTGATAACTATATGATTGCTACATTTCTCATATTCTATCTTTTGTGTAGAAAATTTGTACCAGTAGTATGCAAATGAAGTTTATATACATTGAAGTTAATGAAGAAAATGGTATCAGAAAATCCAGGATTAGGCATCAACTGTCCAGCCTTTCACCATTTCAATGTCTTAGCTGTAATTTTCTTCTTTTTTAAATTTTTTATTAGATATTTTCTTTATTTACATTTCAAATGTTATCCCCGTCACTAGTTTCTCCTCCAGGAAAATCCCCAATCCCACCTCCAAACTATAAGTAAAAATTTCACCAAGCAAACTATATTAATACTAAATGTTTTTTTCTGAGTGTTTGATTGAATGTCCTCATATTTGTCTTTCTTACCCTCTATTTCTTAAGTTCATTCACAACTACCAACAAGAAAATCCCTTAAAGCAAAAACCTCAAAGACACAAGACTAAACAAAGAGAGAGAAACATTCCCCATCTACTATGTGAATGATCTTATTTAAAGGGTTACTCCACCTGTCCTCCATTTCTCTCACCTACGGCTTCAATAGACAAAAGATTTCTTTCCTTTCCAGGTTGCATCCATGACCTGTGGGGTTTGAAATATGGGATATATTTCCCTGTTCAACTGAGGTACCTTGTTCATCAATGACCAAACAACAATAGTATACTTTATCTCTAGAAAGGTATAACTGTTAAGAGATAGATGAAACACCTATTAGAAAATGGCATTATGGATGGGCCATTCATCATAAAAAAAAAAAAAAGCAAATTACAAGAATTGTGCCACCTGTCCCTGGTCCCAGGACTCATTATCTTACAAAATCTCAGAAGACTAGCATGTATCTTTTCTTTGTTCTTGGTCTGTCCATGACCTTGAATTGTGTCTACCTATTTTCAGTTTACCACACTTTCAAGATCATCATCTTCCTTATTACTCTATGCTTTGCATAAAAAATAGGAAGATGTGGTAAAGTTACACATTCTTTAGACAGGGAATTATATCATACATTGAAGAAGGCAGATACAAATTATCTCTTTTTTATGACTTTATGTTGACATCTTTGGGTTAGATGTCAACAATTTTATTTTATTTTTTTATTTTTATTTAAGTTTTGGTCCCTATCCCATACACAAAAGGAGAGCAGACTCCTGATGTCTCTCAATTGTTTGAAGTTGGTTTAGGGACAATTGTTTAGCCTCCATATTGAGCATGCTTGTAAAGGATGCCATCAGGATCAGAGAGTGTGACCTCTTTCCAAACCAAAGAAGTTCAAAATTCCAAAAAGCCCAGTTGACCTTGCCTATCCATCTACTGCAGTTCCAGGAAAATAAACAGAGCAGGAATTTCCTCGCATTTAACCCAGGACATTCCATCATGTCTTACCTTATTACATCAGGTAAGCTTGCCTGGATTTCTCCATACAGCTTGTAGACTTTATTGTTCTATCAATACTGGGAAGTGCATAGAAAATCTGTCTATGTCTTTTACTTGATAATTACAATTCTGTATTGCAGTGTAAAATACTATATATCAAATCTGCTGATATATATATATATATATATATATATATATATATATATATATATATAACTATACATAGAATAAAGTGTTACATTCAAGTTAAAATGAATTATTCAGAAGCTACACCTTTGAAGTCTCACCAATAGGGCTGCTTAAACATGACCTGAGGGAAGTCAATGAGGCCTCAAACTAGACAAAGATTCAGAAAACTACAGAGTGTTAAGGGTTGGAGAAACAGTCTCCCTTTTCGAAAAGCACACCAATTGGCTATCTAATATTGAATCATCAGTGCTGGAGACATATACATGCAAGTAAAAATATATAAGCTTAGAAGGTTTTATTTATGTGTTTAGGTACTAGAATATAATATATGATATATGATATATGGCATATGGTATATGATACATGATACATGATATATGATGCATGATATATAACATGTGGCATATGATACATGATATATGATATATGGCATGTGGCATGTGGCATGTGGCATGTGGCATATGGCATATGATGATATATGATATATGATACATGATATATGATATATGATACATGACATATAGCACATAACATATAACACATAACACATAGCAATATAGCATATAATACAATATATAATATCAACAATGCATGAAAAAAGAGATTATGAATTATAGCAAAGAGGGGTATCTGGGAGGGATTAGAGGGAGGAGGAAAGGAAAGGAAGAAATGATGTGATAATGTTATAATCTGAAAAACAAAGAAAATATTTGAAAAAATAGTAGATTACCTGGAAACCGAAAGTTGGAACATTTCAGAAGATTCATAAACAAATTTTCTTTGATCTACACAAAAGTATTGTAATCAAAGCAAAACTTTATATTTAGCAGAGGAAAATCCCAGCCAGTACACAGTTGTAAGCAATTCGTATGTGATGTGTGTCTCTCAGGAGCTAAAGGAAAATGCCAGCAAGGTATAAATGGCATCCATGGTAGCCTTGCCTATAAATATTTTCAAATTTATAACCCTGGCTCTGAAGAACATATTGTGTGGGGAAATACAGTGTGATAAATGGAAATTGTGCTTCACTGAAGTGAGAAAGGGCAAAATATAGTTTTATTTCTTGTCCAACATTTCTGCATCATGATATCTCTAAGTGTGTAGCCATAAATCTGAGATGAATCTCTGGAAATGGTGTGAAAGATTTCATTGCTAGTCAGTCAGAACACAGAACTCCCTTCATTCTGTCAGTCAGAGAAACCCAGAAGGCCAAAGTAAATGGTAAGACCAGAAACAGAAGGGGAAGTCTGCATTTCCTGGCCATTTATACTAAAAATTTGAAATCCTGAAGAGATTTCTTGTATGCAGTGTGAAGGTTGAAACATTAGATTATCGTCCATCAATGACATAAAGAATTATGCCAAATCTGTGCAGTTTGGCTTTTTTTTCTGCCTTAAAAATTCAATAAAGATTTGTTTTCTTGGAAATGGATTTGGGGAGCTTTCATGGATTAATCCACTCATGATATGTATGCTATTCAAAGATACTTCTCTTATCTGTAAATAAGGATTATAATAAACTAATGTGGTCTAGGGAGGCTAGTTACTAAATATAAATCTAGATAGCTATTAAGTAACTGACTTTACAATTGCTCCTCTCTAAACAGCAATTAAATATCTTAATCTGGAAGGACATTAAACTTTGAAATTGTGGGTTTAAAACTAAAAACTCATAGTTTATATATATATATATAATGTATATATTCATATGGTGTATATGTAAGAATATTAATATATCATTTCATTCATAGATTTTTTTCTAAGATTATTTGGTGTTTTCATCTTTGGAATACTTTTTTTTTTCCATTTATCTGGACTCAACAATTAATTCTCCTTTCCCTTATTTAATTTTCTTTTTTCCCTTCTATATAGATAGAGAGATGTAGGTTATTGCCATGGGAGCATCTATATCTACACATGCATGAATCATTTAAGAACATGGATGCTTCGAAAAAGTAATTTTGATATTATTGGTACTCAAAAGGTTAAAATTGATGTTATATTATTATTATTATTATTATTATTATTATTATTATTATTTAGCATACATTCAGTGTTCAACATTTTCTGAATGTTCTTTGATGTTATTTTTCTGGTATTTTATTAGCAACGTGTCTTTCTTTTTCAGATATTTAGCTTTCTTGATCTAAGATAGTCCCTCCAAGTCATATTGTGTTTTTTAAACATTGTTGTTCATTTATTTGTTTGCTGTTATACTTTCCTCTTTCTCTCTCCCTCTCTACTGTCTTGTTTCTCTCTCTTCCTTCTCTTTCTCTGCCTGTGTGCATTTGTGTGTGTGTGTGTGTGTGTGTGTGCATACTTTGTGTCCCATGGCATTGGCATTTGTAGTGTTATAAGGCAGAAATATTCTGAATTTCCGAATTTCCTAGAGTGTTTCTTTGAAAGTACACTCATAATAAACATATTTTATAACAATATAGTAGAGGTGGTCATTCTGTTGTACTCAGGAGCCACATTGAAGCACTGACATACTGTGCACTTCCATTTTCAATTCTCATGTGTTACTGGGTCTAGTTGCTGCATTAGTGAAAATTTAAAATCTATAATTAGTAATTTAAAACTAGAGGTCCACAACTTTCTATGTGAACTGCATGGGTTTCTTTGATAGTTAAAACGGTACACAATGATATGTGGTACTTTTCTTTTTATTCTTTTTTCAGGGAGGATATTGGGAGGATCAAAACTAGGGCATTACAAAAAGTTTTTGCCAAACTACAACCACAGTTGCTTTCCTCTTTTTTCAACTTTCACATACCAGAATTCCTAGGGACAGCTTGACATAGGCCATTGTGGGGTTGTTTGTACACCAACAGGAAGACTGTCATCTCTGATGGCCCATTTCACCATTTAGATACTTGCCGTGGCAAAACTTAGGTAGTATTTATGTTCTTGTTGCAATAAAGATACATTTCTTTCTGTCAATA
Organism: Apodemus sylvaticus; assembly: GCF_947179515.1. Taxonomy (NCBI): domain Eukaryota; kingdom Metazoa; phylum Chordata; class Mammalia; order Rodentia; family Muridae; genus Apodemus; species Apodemus sylvaticus. The sequence goes on along the minus strand of NC_067490.1, from coordinate 22,728,903 downwards.
GCTAAGAAACATGCATATGACAAACAATACCTATACCTCAAATAAAACACAAGAGGATCTATTCCCACAGGTTTCCATGTTTGTGTTGTATTGTATTTTTTGACTTTAAGAACTTTAATATACCCAAACATCATATAGTTAATCATTTTTCTCTCTCAGCAGTAACAACAACCACAAACTAAAATTTGGGGACAATGACACTACTACTGCTTCTCCAAAAAGGTCATGGGACCTTTTTAGTTTGTATACTTCTATAGTATTTCTAGCTAAGGTTGCACAGTCAGAGAACTCTGATCTAGCATTCCCTGAACTTCTTACTGATTTGCATCTGCTGACAGTAAGCCTTCAGATGCAGTCCTAACATTTCGACCTCCCAGTGCTTCTACTGCCAGCATGTATTGCCATGTTTACTAATGTATTCATTTAAAACCTTCCTAAGACATTTATGTAGATCAAAAATTAGAAACAGAAACAGATGTTTTATCCTTGCTCTACCCAGTCATTCCTTAACTCCTTATCTCCTCACCCTTTGAGTCATTTTAATTAATAAATGACGATTTTCATTTTTCCTTTCCTCTGAAGAATATCCAGTTTGGGAACATCCTATTTATCTGATTTTGTATGTGCTGCCTTTTGTGATGGCTTGGACCTGAAATGTCCAGTGAAGTTCAAGTGTTGAGGAGGTAGTACCCAGCTGATTGGGTATGGTAGCATTTAAGGGGAAAACAAGGATTGGTGGTGGTGACCACTTACAATACATCTGAATCTCAGTCCCTCCAGTCTTTCTTTCTGGAGTAATGACCATACCAAGAGTATCTTGTTCTACTTCCTTTGCCTCAAAGTGGCAGACCATAATGACTATGCCTAAAACTCGGAAATTATGAAAAAAAAGATTGTGCTCTCCTCTTATAGGTTGATTTTTTTCAGATATTTTATCTTACACACACACACACACACACACACACATGAGAGAGAGAGAGAGAGAGAGAGAGAGAGAGAGAGAGAGAGAGAGAGAGAGAGAGACCCCTTTCCAGAACAAGGGGCCACTCCTCCGTTCTTCTTGTACCTCATTTGATGTGTGGATTATGGTGGAAATGATAGAGATACTGTACTTTGGGGGTTTTGAGTTCAATCTAAAACATCATTACAGAAACTGATGTCACAGGTCTCTCCTATGTTTTCTTTTAGTAGTTTCATGGCTTGGAGTTTTGTATTAATGTAACCTATTTGGACCTGAATTTTGTTTATTGTAAGAGAAAAACTCTGATATTATTGTTGGATGCTGGATGTTGGATTGTTGGATATTATTGTATGTTTTTTTTATTTTTTATTCGATATAATTTTTTATTTACATTTCAAATGATTTCCCCTTTTCTAGCCCCCCACTCCCCGAAAGTCCCGTAAGCCCCCTTCTCTTCCCCTGTCCTCCCACCCACCCCTTCCCACTTCCCCGTTCTGGTTTTGCCAAATACTGCTTCACTGAGTCTTTCCAGAACAAGGGGCCACTCCTCCTTTCTTCTTGTACCTCATTTGATGTGTGGATTATGTTTTGGGTATTCCAGTTTTCTAGGTTAATATCCACTTATTAGTGAGTGCATACCATGATTCACCTTTTGAGTCTGGGTTACCTCACTTAGTATGATGTTCTCTAGCTCCATCCATTTGCCTAAGAATTTCATGAATTCATTGTATGTTTTACAACCCAATTTTTGAAATAACATATATTTCTCAATTGTGTGTTCCTGGTACTTTTCAGAAAACAAGTTGGCTGAGATGAAAGGATCTTTCTCTGGGTTTGCTATTCTCTAGTGCCTGTTTAAATGCAGATCTGATTCTTTAACACACACACACACACACACAGAAGAGAGTGTATATATATATATATGTATATGTATATGTATATGTATATGTATATGTATATGTATATGTATATGTATATGTATATGTATATGAGTGTATATATGTATACTCATATATATATATGTATACTCACATATATATACTCATATATTATATATATGCTCTTTTAAATATATATGTGTTAAAGAATCAGATATTTATATATCTATATACTCATACATATATATATATACTTTTATATATACTCATATATATATATATTCTTTTAAATATGTGTGTTAAAGAATCATATACATATATAAATATATATATATATACACATGCATACATACATGCACACACACACACACACACAAACACACACACAAACACACACACACTTTCAAATTGATATCATTGTGAGAACAGGACCAAGGTTGGGGGTTAAGAGGTGATGGAGTCACTCCTTGAATCCTGGGACTTCAGATACCATCATCAGGGTGCAGATCTGAATTTATTGCTCAGCCCAGAAGCTTGTACAGTGTTGGAGCCACTCCAAAGCCCCTAAACCTTAGGGCAGCCATATCTTGTTCTAATGAAAGCCCTGCCTGATGAGATAACTTAGAAGAAGTTGGAGGTTAGGGGGAAGCATAGACACTTGTTAAGACTTCAGAGAAGATGGGGAGAGCTGCCACCACCCTGGCCTCAATTCCCTTATGCTGTCTCTCTGGTGTTCCGGGAGCCATCTTAGATCTAATGTCATCTATGGCACATCAAGACTCTGAGTAGTTTTAGGAGCCTGCGGTGCTTTGATCTTCATCCCCCTTTTTCTGCACAAGGTTGACTTCCACATTCCCCACCCCCAGCATCATCTGCAGCTTTTAACAATGACTAATATTCTATTGTCTCAATGTTATCTTTTATTTATCTGCTTGGTATCTTGGTCACTTGAAATAAAAATGCTATGAATGTCTACATTTATATGGAGACCTGAAGTCTTTCAAAGTTTTGCTATATTCTTGATAAATTGATTATTATAGTTTTTAAAAATAAATCTGTGTATTTAAAATCAATATCATAGATTTTTTGAAAATTTGTGAGCGGGGTATTTATTTTTATGATATAACCTACATGATTATTGACATTTGTGTTTATTTTTACTCCCATTAAACAGTCCTTATCTAATAAAATTGTCTAACATCACTAAATCATGCAGAAGGCAGAGCTTAGCTTTCCCAAGGGATGCACATTCAGCATCTGTATTGTTGGCAACTTCATTGATATCATACATTTTTTTCTCTGTGTCGGAGGGTCTATGCATGTCTATGGTGTTTATAGTGTACACATGAGTGCAGATGTATGGGTCCTTGTACACATGTGCTGATGAGAGGCTAAGATGCCAAATGGATTTCTGCCTTCCCCTCCTCACTCAGGGTTTCCCAGTGGATGTGGAGCCCCACCATTTAGGAGAGCCTTTAAGGCAGCAGGCTTGAGCATTTCTTCTCTTCCCATTCTCTTGCTCTCAATTTCTGGGGTTAGAACTGTGCACAATCATGTGCCTCTTTCTATGTGGATGCTGGAAATCTTACCTCTTCATGCTAATGAAAGTCATTTTTTGTCAACCCCCAGAGCCTTCTCTCTAGCTGCACTATCTTTCAAAGTTATAGATCCTTATTACCTCATGGTATTAAAGTCTTCAGTTTAGGGGCAGCAAGATGGAACAGCAAAGACAGAAATTTGATATGCATTTGATATACAATGCAAGCCTAACAATCTTCTACATTGAAAGGAAAAGACCAACTCCCTAAACGTGTTCTTTGACTTCACTACTACATAGCATGTGCACTTGAAGTCATGCATATTCTTACACACACACACACACACACACACACACACACACACACACACACACACACAAAGTAAATAAAAATGTCCACAGTTGGTTCAAATTCCTTTTGTTTTTATTATGTCATAGGTCTCTTCTAGGACCTGCTTGATGCCATTGTAGTTTTTATTGCCTTGATGTCTTTGGTAATTTTAGGGGGATATAAATAAGTTGAATCATTGGATAACTGTTAAATGGGCTTTACCTTAATTTTCCTTATGACTACTCTGGAATTACAGGACTTGAGGGTGTGAGCCACAGACAAAGTACCATTCCTGTTATGCCATTTTCAGTATCAGGACTAGATTTAACCGTCGATGTTGCTTTTGTCCCACTGGAGTTTTTTGCCATCTTCCACATTCATTATTACAAGCAAATCACTGTCTAGCTCATACAGAGTGGAAAGGGACATTTCCCCTACTTAAAGGGAGACTAATGGTTATTTAATGATTATTAATCTTAGAATTTCTTTGGTAATTTCAAGGGGGCTATATGTACATGTACCCTATTTATTTATAAATTCTATATGTGATTTTTCAGTGTGGGATAATAAGTATTTATTTGATGGTTTGGGTTATTGCCTAATGCTGCTTCACCTTGTCACTAAGGAATGTGGTCCAGCTTTGGCCATTGAGAGTCAGCACCTTTCTGTTTGACAAGATCCTACCATGAGAATTCCTTCCTTCCTTCCTCCCTTCCTTTTCATTTCATTTTCTGTTTTGTCAGCATGCCATTACATTTTGACTATGCAAAGATAATTTCAACTTATCTATTTCCTGTTCTGTCCTAGGATCAGCCATTTCCCTCTCAGTGCCTTTAATAACTTCGGTGGAGAATAATAGTATGGAAGCTATAGTAGATTCTTATTTGCAAGCTTGTATGGAATGACTGTGAAAACATGTTTTACAAAAACATATATTCCTGGCTCATAGCTCTGGCTCTCCTGGGCCTCCCCATGTAGACCAGGCTGGACTCTAGCTTATGTGAATCAGCTTGACTGCCTCCCAGGTGCAGAGATTTAAGGTATACAGCACCATGGGATGAGTTTTCTTAAAGCAAAACTCAACTTTTCTCTCCTGACATCATCATTGATAGTCCCTTTTCCAATCTCTTATGGCCACATTAAGGTCTCACGTAGAATCTGACATGTGAAATGGAGTGTACAGGTATTATACCTAAAGGACACCAGGATGTTGTATGAGCTAAAAGGGGCATAACTGTGTTATAGCTGAAGCAAGGAGCTAGTGACATAGCTATTTCTAGCTGTGACTAGAAGGGCTTTAGATGAGTTACAGAGATTTATTAGCAATAAAATTGAGTGATTTTTAATTTCTGCTGTTTAACTATGAATTACTAAAATTAGGCCAAAGGCTAATAAGGATCTTTGTTTAATTAAGAAACCTGATGAAATTTTCACTGTCAACTTCTGCTAGCTTCAGTACATTACTGAATCTTCCACAGTACGTCAGGGGCCTCTGTGTGGATAGAAGAGACACTTCCCCAGGGAAGCATCTGGCTTTCTAGCTTTAGCTGAATCATGTCTCCACTACAAGTTATGCATGTAGAGCAACTGGCATCATGGAGATAAACACAGAATGCATGGATGTTACTGCCCACCCCAGGTTGATTCTTCACAGCTTTGCATTAGAGGACAATAAAGAGTTTGTGGTCCCTTCTATTTTAAGCCACATCCCAAAGCCCAGTTGATCCCTGTGACCCTCCCGTCCACTTCTCTGCTTCTTACTGCAGTTTTGCATTTTTCAAAGAAGACTGCTTTTAGATTTTTGAACTTATGCTATTATGTCCAGCCTGGCTCACTTAAGATCTGGTTCTTCTCATGTCCTGAGTTATCATGCTTAAGATTTATGAGTGAACCCTACATGTGATGCCGCTCTGTGTCTGATTCACTGTGCTAACAGCTGTCCATCCTCTGCTTGATGTTTAAAATATACTTTAAAAATCCTTATATACCTTTCTACTTACATGTGCTACTTCGCAGTCTGTTCATATGCAAGGAATCACATTTTTCAGAAAAAGGGACCTAAAATAGTAAAGTCTGAAATAGCACGACTGACTGCACTTTACGAGTATACAATCAGATGGGACCAAAATCTTCTAACACATTGTCTAATAGAATTTCTTTAAAGTTTTGAAAGCAAATTTAACTAGGTTCAATAAATAATATTTGTGTCTGTTAGCATTAGGACAACAGAAGAGTTGAGATTGTTTTTTCTTTTACTGTATCTAAAAATTATAATAATTTAAGTCAAAGTAGATTTGTATTTAATACTTGTCTTTCAGCACAATATTAAGTAATCAATGTTATCCACTTGTCAATACTGTCTAATAGCAACCCTAAACTTATATAAGTTAGGTACAACAAAACTGAAGATATTTGGTAGCATCACATAAATTGGAATAGTCAATTCATAGCGTATTTATTTGGATTAGATTTTGGTAGTTATTCATTGTGGTATAAAAAGTTTCAGTTTGTTTCCTACAGATGTTTTCTTAAGAACGAGAGCTGGATGATGAGCATTTTTTTTTAACTGAGAACTTACTCTGTGCCTTGGGTCATTGCAAAAGTCACTGCCCATGGAAATTAAAGTGTACCATTCAGTATGTCCACTCGTAAGTCAATCCACAGCCATCTCTAATACCCTAATTAGGAATAGGTAAAACACACCCAAGGACTTTTTATCTGAACAGTTTCCAGAGTCACACAATACATGTTCTCTTATATATGGGAACATTATATCTCAATCATATCGAACATTTCATGAACACTTTATTTCTTTATTTATTCAGTGAAAAATGGGTAGGTGACTGTACTAATGGGCATATGAATGAAAAGAAGAAGGCAAACCTAGATTAGATGCTGTCTTTCCCAGGAATGCTGAACTAACTTCTATATACATGCACATGAGAAAATGGCCTGAGGTGCAAGTCGTAGAGGATGCAGACAATAAAACATTAAACTGAAAACTTTGGAATTGAACTAAAAATTTTTTTTACCCAAACCATACAGTATCTTCATGGGAAGATGCATATAAATTATTTCAATAATTCATCAAATTTTACAAAGCTTAGTAAACAAACCTTGAGCATTGAATAATTCTATACCTTATGTAAATTTGTGAAAAATTACAGTAACTACAGTATCTGACAGGCTTTAATGTTCTATACTTCATGTAGGCTCTGTCTCTAAATATTTTTGAATGCAGTCTCTAACAGTTCACGTTATTTTATTTTACTTTTTTTGTCTTACATTATAATGAAAGCAGTATTTGACATTTTCAGATTTAAATAGAATAATAGCACACAGCAACCGATGATAATTAACTCAAGCTAATTCTCTTATCTAGAATGTGGCATAATTTTTTTATCTTGCCACATTGTTAACAGTGATACATGTACAAAATATTGTCTCTCTTATTAAAAGTTAATTTCAAAAGGAGATGGCTTTTCAAGAGACAGGATAGGGCTCCTTATTTCTTCATAGTTGCATAGTTCCTCTTCAGGGAAAATGGAGACTGAAGCATTGTTAGGGGGATCATGTCGAATGTAATAACAAAGTATTTGGGATAGATGGAAGATGTATTCACACAGTGAAAATTAGAAAAAAAGAAATAGAGGACTCCAAATAAAGACCCCTGCTGAAGAGAGCTTAGGTCTTGTACTGATTTTTAAATCATATTTAAGTGAGCAGTATATGACTGCTTGACTATATTATACACACAATTAAGTAACATAGCAACTGCATTGCCATTTTGTCTTGCCTTTCTTGCCTGAGCTTACAGTTATGTCCCTCCGAAGAACTTGCCTTGCTATTTGTACTCAAGCACCTTCAAAAAGAAATCTCATGAACGACGTTTCTGTTGACGCATTCCATTCGTAGGAAATTAAGTGGTTCCTTACTACAAATCTAAGACTTCTTGAACAATAATGGCTATTGGTTAAAGAATTTAAAAATGAAGCTGTATTTCTTTGATGTATTTAATGACTAGAAATTCTTGTTTTATGATCCCAGCTTTTACAGTCTTGGGTCAGATAGTGCTTAGCACTGTTATGTGTTATATCAGTGGATGAGGGAGTGAATGCGCATTTTTACTGAATTGTTTTATTTTTAACATTAGCAAGCAGCTACTTTGTACATGCCAGTTAGTATTGTCATATGCATAGGTATCCAATCCTGAAATTAGCAGTGCCCCAGGCATTTATGTGAGGAGTAAAATCTCACCCACCTCAATTAATAGCTTGATACTTCCCTTAGCTTCGAAAAAACTCCCTGGGTAAAATTTCCATTCTCCTGTATTAGTTGGGCTGTACAAGGTTTGTACAATTTGCCCAATTTTACTGAACATACCTGTTTTTTGACTCCCTTATTATTTTAATCAATAACCTATTCTGCTCTGTAGAATAGCATTCCAGTAAATAGATGTACCATATATCAAATAATTTCTTTTTAAGGTCATTTATTAAATAAATTTTCTGTAGATGTGACTGGTCCAGGTTTGTGGATACTACAAATAAACAAACTATGAGTATCTCTGTGTGAGATTGTATGTGAATAAGTTTCACTATTTTTTTTAAGCAAATATGGAACAGGTGAATGATTGATTCTCTCCTCTATACATTTAATATGTGAAGACACATGCATATGGTTTCAGTATGTTCTTCTACACTATGTTTTCCTCCCTACCTATCCTAGTTCCTCTGCTTGGGACAAATATCTCTAGATATAGTATAAACTATGTGCCAAGATTCAATTTCGTAGCCACTATGACTGCCTCCATTGGATCAGGTCTTCCACAATGATGAATTCCCTTACTTGTACAAAGAAGCTCTTTAGTTTGGGGACTTAACAATCTCTTTATATAACAGTGTAATTCTTCCTTAGGGGTTGTCCAAACATTTGCTTTGCTGCATTTCAGCATCGTATTTTATACCCCAGTTGCCAGCTTGGTTTGCTTTCCTCTGGCAGTGTAGGGAATTCTTACGTCCCATAAAGCAAATTTCAATCCATGAACTGTGAATAATATGTAGCAAGTCTACTACTCATCTGAATTACAGTCTTACTGAACAGCATCTCCCTAGTAATATGTATACTTCTTGTATATTTTTCCAGTTCTCTTTAACTCAAGGAAATAAGCATGCAGGTTTGGGTACCCTGCTTGGAAGTATAGCATGACTGAAACCCAGCTGGTGTTTCGAGTTTTCTTACTAGACGAATTTGGACAGTGCTATTGATATTGTACTTAGCATTCTAATGAAATCTGAAAGCAAAAGTTTTCCTGAATGCAATATATATATATATATTCACAGTAGGAAGGCAAGACACAACTCTCCATTCCCCTCATAATTGCGGCCAGAAAGTGTTTTTATAAATCTACTTTCCTGAAGGCCGAAAATGCGACCCCTGCATTGATTGAGTAACCACTCTTACCAAGCCACAGAACTAAGACAAGACAATACTAGGGAGTTGCATGAGGGAGGGGGATGAGCTTCTCTGTCTCAGCCCCTTTAATGTCTGCTGTGACCAGAAAGACACAGGCTGCAACTTTCCTCACCTGGGATGATGCTATGTCTGTGTCTGGCTCAGCTTCAACCATGGAGAAATAACATATAAGCAAGGTGCTCTGTGGTCCTGCCTAGCTCTAACCATCTTGCTACACATCCTGGAAATGGCCTATTGGGCCTTAAGCAGATTTCCTTATGACATTTATTGTTTTTCCCCTGCCAGTGAAAACAGTAAATCGGCATTGTGAAAATTTAGAAACAAATCACTTTTAAAGCGAAAGAGCCACATGGACTATTTCAAAGCTCATAGATGGTAACTATTGATATGTTTTCATTGAGTGTTTTTACATGCATACATATGCACATATATTCATTTAAAATTACATGATGTCTCGTATTCAGTTACCATCTCATGTAAAACTTGGGTGTTTCCAAATACTTGATTTGTCTGGTTATCCAAAAGGCTGTTTGAGGCTTTCTATGTCTGTTTTCACTCATATGTTTGCACATGTATGTGCACTTTCTCTGCAAGTAGCTTGAATATCTTATTTTATTATCCTAAGTAAAATCTATAGAAATTTAAAATTTGTTAAGCTATGTTACATTGTTTATTGTAAAGGAAAATGTGTGTGTGTGTGTATTTGTTTGGTTATAGAGTGTATAGAGTTTGATATGGAAGGTAAGATAGTTTTAATTTTATGAATCTAAGTTCAATGTTTTAATTCCTTCAGAGGAAACCATTTTCTCTACAGACGAATTTCTTATTCGATGTCATAAACTATTCAGAATGTTCTAAAATCAGTGATCCAGTGTGCATTGCCCTGCTGTATTTCACCACACTATAAGAATTTCATCACTTCCCTATGCTTTCTATTAAAAATAAGAATATATAACAGAAACCACAGGCCTGTTCTAGAATGCTTCATGTTCTTTAAGTTTATTAAATTAAAAATAAAAATAAAATGACTCGGGCAGTTTTCAGACCTGGTACTCAGGCTGTGAGTAAAGTTTAATTCATCTCTGCCTTGTATATTGAAGCAAGGGAAGCAGACTGTCATTTCAGTTGGTAAAGTCATATCTAGTTACTGGGTGCAGCAATGGAACAGTGAGGAATACCCAAGTCACAACTTTAGTAAAGACACTATATTCACCATGTATAGTAATGACTCATGGCAGGTAAGGAGACTCAAGATGAGACTTTTATGATGCTCAGTCTATAAATCCTGTCTAACTTATTTTCTAGGCAGCATATCTGTGCTTTCAAAGCTGTGCATGAGCGTTCACATCTGTAGGTGCATATGCATATATATGTATACACATACATATTATACATATACAGAAATACATATCTCTATATATTTACATATATACATATAGACAGACACATGGACACACACACACACACACACACACACACACACACATATATATATATATACATATATATATGTATATATATATATATATCCATCAGACTGTGAAAGGCAGTCTGTATTCTGGTTGAGCAAGGCTTAACTTCCTGAGACCCAGTAGATTAATCTTCAGGGGATGCACCCTGTTAGCTACGCTCTCAGACACTAGGCTCCTGGTACCATGAGGCCCTCAATTTCATAATTCTGTGGCAATCAGTCACTTAGAGCCATGCTCCAAGCCCCTAGTATTCTGACTGGATTCCACCCCCACAGTTACCTGTCTACAGCCAGGTTTGCCCTGCCCCACAGATACTTGACAATAGCCAGGTAGTCCTTCCCACTTGGCCACTCCTCACTCTTACCCTCTCATCTTCTTACTCTCTTCTCTCTCTCTCTTTCTCTCTCTCTCTCTCTCTCTCTCTCTCTCTCTCTCTCTCTCTCTCTGTCTCTCTCTCTCTCTCTTTCTTGGTCCTCCTCCCTATTCCCTCCCCCCTCTCTCCACGTGGACATGCAGGGCTTGCTTCTATTTCCCTACCTCTCTCTCTCTCTCTCTCTCTCTCTCTCTCTCTCTCTCTCTCTCTCTCATTCTACTTTTCTACCATAAAGCTTTAAAACCATAGATTGTCTCCTAGTGTTGCCAGCCACCAGAAGGGACCAAGGACTCAAGGACTCCTCCACCCGGGAACCCACCCCAGGATGCTTCCCTCACTGTCCCTTTCTCCTTCAGCCCCTGGGCTGACTGAGCTGCCCCTGGGGCCCCAGTTCTCAGCTCTTCTGCAGTATCCAGTGGTGTCCTACATCTCTCCAGAGCTATTGGCCCTGGCCTTTCTGAGGCCTAGGAGCTCCTCGCCCCACCCCTAGTCCCCACCCCTCCCCTGGGGTGGGGGGTCCATCGACCCCACTCGGTTCTATGCCCGCTACAGTTTTCCCTGTCTGTCCTGCCAGAGCCTGCAAGTTCTGGCGAGACACAGTTTTTCCCCCACTCCCATTCCCCCCCTAGACCCCCTCATGCCATGCACCCAACAAGCCTCCATGGTGCCCTACAGATATCTATCAATATATATGCATATATATTGATATATTGAAATATATATCACATGTATATAATGTATTTGCAGATGACATGATAGTCTACTTAAGTGACCCGAAAACCTCCACCAGAGAACTCCTATAGCTGACAAACAACTTCAGCAAAGTGGCTGGTTATAAAATCAACTCAAGCAAATCAGTTGCCTTCCTATACTCAAAGGATAAGCAGGCTGAGAAAGAAGTTAGGGAAATGACACCCTTCACAATAGCCACAAACAATATAAAGTATCTTGGTGTGACTCTAACCAAACAAGTGAAAAATCTATACGACAAGAACTTCAGATCTCTGAAGAAGGAAATCGAAGAAGACCTCAGAAAATGGAAAAATCTGCCATGCTCATGGATCGGCAGGATTAATATAGTTAAAATGGCCATCTTGCCAAAAGCAATCTACAGATTCAATGCAATCCCCATCAAAATCCCAACTCAGTTCTTCACATAGTTAGAAAAAGCAATTCTCAAACTCATCTGGAATAACAAAAAACCCAGGATAGCTAAAACTATTCTCAACAACAAAAGAAATTCTGGGGGAATCAGTATCCCTGGCTTCAAGCAATACTACTGAGCAATAGTGTTAAAAACTGCATGGTATTGGCACAGTGACAGACAAGTGGACCAATGGAATAGAATTGAAGATCCAGAAATGAATCCACACACCTATGGTCACTTGATCTTCGATGAAGGAGCCAAAAGCATCCAATGGAAAAAAGATAGCCTTTTCAACAAATGGTGCTGGTTCAATTGGAGGTCAGCATGCAGAAGAATGCGAATTGATCCATTCTTATCTCCATGTACTAAACTTCACTCCAAGTGGATCCAGGACCTCCATATAAAACGAGACACACTGAAACTAATAGAAAAGAAACTGGGGAAGACCCTTGAGGACATGGGCACAGGGGAAAAGTTCCTGAACAGATCACCTATAATGTACATTATATACGTATAGACACATATACACATACATACATTATATACATATGCATCAGATATTCATATATACGCATGCATACATATACATACATACATACATACATACATACATACTTACATGCATACATACATGTACAAATGTCTGTAGAGGCCATAGACCACGACAGAATGTCTTCCATAATCACTCTCCCTGACCTTGGAGCTGACCTTGGAGCTTACCAATTTTGCTTGACTGTCTGAGCAGGAAACCCATGGATCCCCAGTGTCTACCTCCTCCCTTCTGGAGAACAGGGATATGAGAATCTGCTTTAGCCTGGGTATTGGAGATCCAACTCAGGTTCTCATGCTTGCATGGCAAACGCTTTACTGACTAAAGCACCTCCCTAGTCTCCTTAAAGCCTTTGTAACACATATGCAACTTCTTACAATTTTCAAGCTTACCATGCAATTGTGACTACCATGTCACTTGGTCCGTAAAAACGACCTTTGGACCCTGTTTTGAAGTGGCCTTTATTCACTATGTGATATGAAACCATGATCTACTAAGTATAAGGGTTGGTCTTCTCTCTTGTGATAAAGAAATATCAAGAATTAATACTATGTTAATTGTTAAGGTTGAATGAGAAAAGGAATACAGGATTATCAGGCCCCAGTTTTGCTGATGAATTGAACATGAAGAACTTAATTAAACATGACTGCCTCATTTTTCCTTTCTCGGGGAGAAAAGATCTGGAGATTTCTACAATTTGAACTTTCCAAAAATACGCTTTCGCCGAAACCCATTATCTTTCATGGCTTCATCTGTCTTTCATGTCTTTATTTAAGCATCTAGCTGGATTCATCATGTGACCATTTTCATGAATTAGGAATGCTCCTCTTAGGATCTGAGCTCCATTACACGCTCATTTGGTGGCTGAGTAAGGACAGTAACATTGACGATGTCACTTTCATTTATGACCCTCCTGCTGAGGTGATCTGTGCTTTTCCTAGCTGTGCTTCCGGAAATCTCTAGAGCAGAGGAACGGCTGCCCACCATGATCCTGATAGACTAAGGCTGTGACTTACACTGTGTTTACATCAGGACCAGAATTCTCAAGAGACCTTTCTATAAATTGGAATAATTATCATGCCTTATAATGGGGCAGGGGAAGGAGCTCTGAAAGAGTAGTTGGGAACTCTGGGAGTAGTTGGGAGAAGAAGTAGGGAACTCTGGTTTGTTGAATGTTAAGGATAAAAATTTCAGTATGCGGTGAGAGGTGTGGAGTTTCTCTCTCTCTCTCTCTCTCTCTCTCTCTCTCTCTCTCTCTCTCTCTCTCTATATATATATATATATATATATATATATATATATATATATATATATATATATCACTCCCATCTGACCTTTCTCTCTTCCTTTATTTTTTTCATCTTTCTTTTCTTGTTGCTCCTTTGTGATGACCAGTTTTGTTTTTAAAACCATAGCTTTACACATTTACAAGGTTTGTAGAGATGAGTGTTTAGTCACAAGGTCATTAATTCCCCTCACTGTGAATGCAAAATGAATAAATGATACAATGCTAAATAATAATAAAACACAGAGCTTCCTAAGAAAGAAATTTATCATCTGTCTGTCTGTCTATATCTACCAATGTATGCATCTATAATTTTTCTGCCCCTGTAGATTTAGGGCCCTTTTGCTGTTTCCTGAATGTTTTCAAGTGTCATACCTGATTACTTTGTTCTCTTTTACATAACTAAGATAAGAACTTCTAAGAAAAGTGAGGGCAATTTATAATTATTAACTGCATCAACAATTCAGTATTTCGTATGTTCTGGATAATATTTCAATACATCATCTTATTTTGTCTCTAGTGTGACCATGAAAAATTAGGTAGTATGTTTTCTGTATCACAGATAAGAAACTTAAGCTTATTTCCAGCCACTTTGGGGCAAGTTTCTGAGAGGAAAAGATAAAAAAAAGTTTACTGAGTTTTGATATGAGAAACAACCAATTAATACCCAGAACCATTGAAAACTCTCTAGACATTTGAGCCCACTTTGTTTTGTTCAGACTTAGATATAGTCCTCTTTAAAGAAGGTAATTCATCCCCACCATTCCTTAGAGTATGTTCTAAGGTGAACACTTAGAAAAGTCACTTAATATCATTAAAATAAATGTCAATTGAAAATCCCTTCACTGGCTTCATAGGGAAAGCAATATATGCAGAATGATATTAAATTCTATTTAACATAGTCATAATATGAAGGAATAGTTATTAAACATAGCTACAGTTGTTTAGTAAGGACCATGTCCAGGCAACATACCATTTAGGGATACTGCAGTAAGAAGTATTTAATGGGCTGTCTAGGATTGTAGTCTGAGAGTAAATTTGGATCAAATTAGAGACATCTTAAGTTTAGACAAATATTTGTGAAAATTTTATAGGAATTAGATGACAGTAGAGGAAGAAGAAAACAAAAGAGAAGCAGTCTTGTTATATCACAGCTCTGTGTGTAGATTTAGCCTTTTACAGCATCTCTGCGCAATTGACCCACATAATACCTTTTGGGCTTAGGTAATGCTACCAAGATTCTGGTCTGAGAAAAGCAAAGTTTGAAAAGGTCCACAAATTGCACAGTGTCCCTCATTGGATTGCCAGAATTCAAATTCAGATTTGCATTATTCAAAGTTACTGGGTCATTGTACTCTACAGCATTACATTTACAGCCATTCAGTCTCCTTCCACTGATAGCTAATTGATTCAAAACATACAAACACTTGTAACTTTCTATGAATATGCTGAGATGGTTCATTTAACTGCCAACCCAACACAACCTAGAATCTCCCTAGATGAGGAATTGTCTAACCACATTGACTCATGGAGTTGCCTTTGGGGGAATCTTTTAATTGTTCACTGATGTAGGAAGACAATACCCACTGCGGGACACATTATTCTCTAGGAAGGTGGTCCTGGACTGCATAAGTGAGGGAAAAGGCTGCTGAAAGCAAGAAAGAGAGGATGCATTTATTTTGTCTTTACTCTGAACTGAGACTGGGATGTGAGTCTCTGCTTTACTTCCCCAAAAGAATTGATTATAACTTGAATTATAAGTCATAAAACTGCTTTCCCCCCTCTCTGTTGATATGCATCAGGATGTTTTATCAGAAACAGAAGTGAAACTAGAACACATACTAAACCTGTGCTCTAGTACTGAACATGCCACCTGGCCTTCACATTTTTGCCTTTGTAAAATCACTAGTTAAGAAGAACTATACTTTTGAGAGGTTGTTATATATTTTAAACCACCGTCCCAATCTCCCTTCTGTAAAAATGCATCTTATTATTTCCACGGGTGGCCTTCAAACCTGAAAAAGTTAGCACATATCCTGGAAAACGATTAAAGAGATACCATTTCTCAGCTTCCACTTAATTTAAACTGTTACATTATGTATTTAACTTATTTAAACTGTTACATTATGCCTTCCACCACTTTGCCTTACAGAACAGGAAATGTTGCCAGCAAGCATTTTGAACACCCTCCCACTGCTTTTGCTCATGAAGAGAAGAGGTCAATTTTGGTGGGCTTTGCAAGAAAAATATTAGTTCCATGTTACAGAAAAAGAAAGCAAAGAAGTATGTGGGTGTAATTGGTCGGGCTTTGTCTCTTCCAGCAACAAAACTGGTTGTTGAAATTTCTGAAAGCAGTCATAGTTTTAGTGAGTTTGCTTTGGAGCTTTGTTAAATATTGGAGTGAATGGCAAGACCAGTCTGCACTACAGGATGAGGCAACCCATGAAACAAACAAAAGACATTTATAACAAACAGTTCACAGTGGAGGCATCAGACAGTCTTCAATTAAAAGCAACAGGACCCAAGAAAGGGAATTTGCCATACAAAATATATTCATATGTATGCAGACTTAGTGGATGTATCAAGGAAAGAGGAAAATGTGTCTTCTCAAAACTCCTGTGAGAATACACCAATAGTGAAATGTGTGGGTTTTGTAGAAGTTATCTACTGTTGAACTTAGGCTATTAATACTTGGGAAGAGACATTGTTGTTACTCATAACTGCAATAGATTTATGCATAAAGGACCAAAAGCTGAGCATGTTGGAGGTCTAAGTGAATGGAGAATATTTATATTTACAAGAAGATGTGAAATAAATATAAAGAATTATACAGTGAAGCAATAGAGGCACTCATTGCAATTGGGGGTACTCATTACAAGTATTTGAGAACATAGACCATGCTGCTTAATGATGCAGGAAACAATTATCCAGAGCCAAGAGTGATAAAGAAACTGGTACTTTGTTCCAATATGTCAGCTAATAATAAGTTGTCTCATCATCTTCATCCTGGTAAGGAAGGCCCTGGGCAATCACAGAGATGTCTGAAATATGACATAATAAACAAACTTTAAGGAGAGTCAGAATTGATATGAGGAGGCCAGTCTTTAGTAGCCATCTCTACAGAATAGATACAGTCTTGAGGCTGTCTTTAACTTCAATTTGAAAAAAAATAACTATTTGTTTTTGGATTGGGGGGCAGGACTCTATATTAAATATATCATAGCACAAATGTGTGAGCATATAAAATAAAACAAATGTTAATTTTTTAGTATCCATTTCAATCTGTACTTGAAGTAAAGACAACAGGTATCTTATTTCTTATTTCGGTAAGTGCTATCAGCTGATCCTTCCCTCACAGTATATACCATCCAATACTTAGCTGTCAATTAAAACAAAACTGAAGAGCCAAAGTTTGATGATCCTATGACAAGGGAAGTCCAGGAGATGGGGAAATGCATGTCAGGTAAACAGTTCTATCTAGAGGTTTCCTGAGCAAAGGCTTGTCTCAACTAGCAAAATGAATGGACAGTGGTTAACTACTGAGAATTCTCACTGTCTCAGTTAGGGTTTTGCTGCTGTGAACAGATACCATGACCAAGGCAACTCTTATAAGGACATTTAATTGGGGCTGGCTTACAGGTTCAGAGGTTCATTCCATTATTATCAAGGCAGGAACATGGCATCATCTAGGCAGGCATGGTACAGGAGGAGCTGAGAGTTCTGCATCTTCATCTGAAGGCTGCTATTGTGATACTGACTTCCAGGCACACACCTACTTTAACAAAGCCACACCTCCTGATAGTGTTGATCCCTGGGCCAAGCCTATACAGAACATCACTCACAGAAGTTCAAGTCATGTTATATTTCATGTAAGTTTCTAGAAAATGTAGTTTCTTGATAGTCATGTTGGCATCTGATGTCTTATTGACTTAATGAAACTTTTCTGACTTAATTACTAATCCAAGCACCTTAGTTTAAAGTAGCACAATAGTGACTAGTCAGATTTCTTTGCAATGATAGAAAATTCCATCTGATCTCTACTTTTCCTATTGCTTCTAATTGATTGGAATTAATTCATATGCAATAAAGGTCTTTATTTTAAAGCAAAAATTCAACATTTTAGCATATTCATTTAGTCTATAATGGTCATCATTTATCTAAATCAAGAACTGGCAATATCACAAACAGAAGGTCCAAACCCATTTAAGTCATAGCATTTTCCCCTATAAAATTATCAAATTTGTTTCCAATAGATGTGTATATTCCAAAAATTTCATATCATGTTCTATGATTTCTTTTTTGTTTTTACTTTTGATAGGATCTCTCTTTTTATTGGATATTTTCATTTCAAATATTATCCCCTTTTTCAGTACCCACTACCCCAAACCCTATATCCCATGACCTATCTCCCTGCTTCTATGAAGGTATTCCGCCACCCACCCACCCACCCACCCACCTACTATACCTGCCTTCCTGCCCTGGCATTCCCCAACACTGGGGCTTCAAGCGTCACTTCTTTCTTTTTACACAGGACCAAGAGTCACTTCTTTCATTGATGCCCAACAAGGCCATTCTCTGCTATATATATTGCTGGAGCTATGGGTCACTCCATGTGTACTCTTTGGTTGGTGGTTTAGTCCTTGGGAACTCGGGGGGGGGGGGGGGGAGGTCTGATTGGTTGGTATTGTTGTTTTTCCTATGGGGTTGAAAAACCCCTTAGCTCCTTCAGTCCTTTCTCTAACTCCTCCATTGGGGACTCCATGCTCAGTCCAATGGTTGGCTGTAAGCATCTGTGTCTGTGTTGGTCAGGTTCTGGCAGAACTTCTCAGGAGACAGCTATATCAGGCTCCGGTCATCTTGCACTTGTTGGCATCCACAATTGTGTCTGTGTTTGGTGACTGTATATGTGATGGATCCCTAGGTGGGGCAATCTCTGGATAGTCTTGCCTTTAGTCTCTGCTCTACACTTTGTCTCCATATTTGCTCCTGTGAATATTTTATTACCCCTTCTAAGAAAGACCACGGCATCCATACTTCGGCCTTCGTTCTTCTTGAGTTTCATGTAGTCCATGAATTGTATCTTGGGTATTCTGAGCTTTTGGGCTAATATCCATTTATCAGTGAGTACATACCATATGTGCTCTTTTGTGATTAGGTTACCTCACTCAGGATGATATTTTCTAGTTCCATCCATTTGCCTAAGAAATTGGCACCTTTTATGTAGCATGATATAATCAAATCTCATCTACTGCACAGCATAGATAGCTATTTGACTTCTCTTTTTGAACAAATCTTCTTTTACTGTATTTTATATGTATTCTTCAGTAGAGTGATTTCTACTTTTTGTCTATGATGATGTTGAAGTTTTATATGAATTAATGACTCTCTTGTGTGTAGCTGGGGTTGTATTTCAAGATTATTATGTCAACTCAATGGTCATGATTCTGAGATCCTACAGACTCTTTTCAACATGGTGGCAACATTGTTTAGCCTCAGGAGCTGTACTTTGCTTTCTTTTCACAGACTCCAGAGGAACTAGAGGATGTTTCTGACCTTGAAGATGACCATGAGGTCCGTAGCCACACCAGCATTCAGACAGAAGGGAAAACTGATCGGGTAAGTCATCTATGGAGGGACATCTCTTGGCTGTGGGTATTCCCCATCAATTCAGGAAGCCTCTCATGCATGAAATAGTTGGATCTAGATCGGACTCTCTGAAACACAAAGAGGAAAGCTTCAGACTTTAGGAGTAGCAGGCTAAGAAAGTATTTTATCTGACTTGAGAAATCAGTATGAAGGCTCTAATATGTGGTAGGAAATCATTCCAGACTGCTTCCAATTTTGTATAAGACATGCAAATAAGGAAGTTAAATTCATACCTGTTCCTTTAGTCCAGAGAATTGAATGCAGGATTTTGAAAATATTGTCTGAAAAGATAGAAAACAAGATCTCTTACTAAGTCAGTATTGGGACTTTTTTTCTTGTCTCCAATACTATCTTCTGCATCTCCGTTAAAACACATGTGTGCACACATGCACACATAGAGACACACACAGACACACAGACACACACACACAAACAGAGAGAGAGAGAGAGAGAGAGAGAGAGAGAAGGGGGAGAGAGAAAAAGGTTGTTTTTTCTCTAACTTTTGTGGTAAAAGAAGTCTATGATTCTCTTTCATCTGAGTATATAAATAGCACTTTTTCCTAGTCAGAAAGTATTTGGTAATATGTGGGGTGGAGCCTCCATATTGAGAGTAGCATTTCTACTGATTACTTGGTTTGTTAATTTGCTTAAAGCTAATTCATACCAAGAACTTCCTTGAAAACATAATATCCAAGGGTGATTTTCTTCAAATCTAGCTGTTATCATTGTAAAGATGTTGAGTCAGACAGTGTCATTAAAGAGGAAATCTGTTTTGCTGCTGGTAAATTCTGCTCCAGTAGCTGGTGGAGTCTATGTACGTCACTGGGATCAATATAGGTCACAAGACTGACAAGCTATTGCTAGAACAAAGTTTAATTAACAAAACGGAAACATTACCTTTGAATAAACATGACTGTTTTTACATTCAGGATTTATATGCGTAGACAATGTGTCCTTGGTTTAGACACTATTTCTTCATTTAGAAAATGAGGATTACATCATATGTTTTTCATGTTTCCTTGGTAACTTCAGATAAGATGATATTTATGGTGGTGTTTTGTAAGCTTTAAAATTAAATAATGAAAAGATAAAACTTGTCTTATCTCCATGTTTACTTTATTCTGTGTCCATGTTATAACCAGTTAGATGAACCCTGTTGGGTCTTTCATAGGACTGCTTGTATTTTTAGGATCATTCAGAAATGCCTCTACATTGTGGAATTTCTTCCATCTATATAGAGTTCTATAGCAATCTAGTTTCTCTTTATTGACTCTGTGTGAAAGCCTCACCGCAGCAAGTAACAAGACTGTCCGATCTGCTAGAAGCAAAAGTCTATTTCAACTAATGTACATCTCTGTACCTTTATTTTCCACTACGTATATTCCAATTGGTTCAGATGATCTTTCCATCTCTCTCTAATCCTTGTCTATAACAATGCTGCAAAATTCCTTTGGGAAAATGCATAGTTATTATGAATCATTTATTTCTACTTCCAATCCTTTGGATCTGGGATTTACATTTCTCAGATACATTCTTCACTAGAATACTCACTTTCCATTTTTTTTTATTGGAAAATTCTAAGTATAGTTTCCAAAGGTTCTCAATGGATCCCCATCGAAAATGTTGTGTTTAATTGTCTATATTAATGTACAGCTTGATAAAAATTTGTTTGGCCATACTTTTATATCACTATAATCCTGTTGTGGTAATAATTAATGTTAATCAGTTGTAATTAATATTGATAGTTGTAAATTAAGGAGCAAGCTTTCATCATTCAGTTCTCAGATAAAAGATACAAAACGTTTATATTTGTAAGCCTTACAAGCACTAGAGCTGGGCAGATATCTACCTTCTATGCTATTATGTCAGCTTTCCTATCAATAACACTGAGTCATAACTTGCTATGCTCTATTTGGGATGCTCTTCACTTCATGGCTGGCCCTCAGGGCCATGCTTTCATAACTGACCTACCCCATGATGTCTTCTCCTCTCTTCACCTTATCCCTCCATTCTTGTGGCCTTGCTTCAGACCCCAAGTCTGGGAACCAAAACCTTGCCTATCTCTCTTTTGCCCAGCTATAGGCTGCAAGCATCTTTATTTAGCCAATGGTTGTAAATTAAGGAGCATAGCATGGCATCACTTGGTGTATGTGAGGATTCCCTCATCCCCGAGACGACCAGATCTTGGAGATCAGTCTTTATCAGTATAATACATAGCAAAAGACCAAACCTCAACATAATGCATCTCAAACAATTCTACTCCTTGATGACTAAGCATGCAAACATATGAGCCTATGAAGTCAATCCTCATCGAAACAGCAATATCTGTTTTGATAAGTGGACTAAAGCTTCTAGGATAAATTCTATATTGTATAGAGATGAGCACCCAGTACCATGAGCAAAGCTAGTGTAGCCTTAAGGGAATAAGAGACCGAAACCAACTCAAAGTAACAAAGCAGTCTTAAAAGTGGCATCTTGCTACAATGAAATCTAGTTGTAAACAGTAAAAATAAAACTGTTTTAAATTTACTTTTTTATAATATACACAATTTAACTCTAACAGCATATCTTAGTGTGTATCTATCTTGCAGGTTAATTACAACCTACTTTATCTTTAAATTAGGATATGGAAACCAAAAAAAAAAAAAAAAATAGGACACTCCTGTCTTTCTAACACAAATCACCTGACCAGATCCAAGAAATTGTTTAAATAAATTTCACAATCTTGGACAATCAGTATATGTTCCAAAGATTTTCCTGTTTCTTCTAATGAGAGAGTAATACTGTGTCCCTTACTCTTGTTTCTGAGATTTTATTTTCGCATTATAATCAGAATTTTTGTTTGATTTTGTATCCATTGTACTGCTTCTTTAAATCCATTTCATGAATACCAACACTTTGGGGAAATACCATAAGATCCATCATGGACTTTTCTGAGAATCATTTGAATACTTATACCAGGCACTGTGTTAAATTCATGGTCTCTGGGAAGACAAGCATCTGGATTCCTTTCTGTTCATTGCATGATGAAGGACTCAACATTTTTTTTCCTTTTTGCTTCTTAAATTATGCACACTCTGTTATATTGGACATGCACTAGAACCAATTTCAGACACTACTTAGGCATTGAGTGACAGTTATTTATTATCATTTTATTTTCTGTGTTTCACTCCTAGTCACTTTGGCTCAGCATCATCTGTTATAGCTGTCATCAGCAGTAAATGCCATTGGGTATTGTAAAGGTCTGTAACTAAAAATAATGATTCAGAGTCTACAGACAATGAGGGACAAATATTCAATGACCAATAGTGCTTGCTTTATGAAGTGGCAATTGGAGAGCCAAGCAAACATGATTATCTCAATATTGAGCATGGGGATTCTCTGGACCAATAGTGTGATTATATATCTACTGAACAGGTCCACAGTGGGACAGGAGCTTGGTTATGTAATAGATTTGCAGAAGATTGTTCACAGAGCTTATTGTGTATTCTGTTCATGCTTTAATCAAACATAATATAGGATTTTCTTTTTTAAAAAAATCTTACAGTTTTAAAATATATGAGACAGGAAAATGGATTTCTTAAGACTAGGCTACACCCAGGCTAAATTATAGTTTTGTATTAAGCATAGCCATTCTGAGTATTAAGCAATACATTACAGTTCACTCAGCATCTTTAAGTTTCTATTTAGGTCTTTTAAAGAAAAGACTTGACATTAGTGTTTATTATTTTTTCTCTCCTTAATTTTAGAAAGTAGGAAATGAGATTCGACGAATTTAAAAAGTTTATGCCAGTTATGTTTATTGTGACCAAGTCACTGATTTTCTGGTCTCATGTACACTGTTTTTAGGACAGCATGCTTATGAGGTAGATTAAAGCTCTAAAGACTTATTATAGAATTGATAGTACAACTTTCCCCTGGGAAAATGATTTGTGTAATGAAAATGATTTCATGTAATGAAATCATTCCTGTAGGATTCTTTTCACAAAACCTATTTTAATAAGCATTCTTAAATGCGTTAACCTCCCTTGTAGCACACCAACCATCAGAGGCAGTGGAAATGAAAGGTTAAAAGGGAAAAGGAGGATGTGAACCTATTTAGAAATAGTTCTAAATGGGGTGAATCCAATCTGCAATTTCAAGATATCAGCAGTTTAGTTCGCATGAGTTAAGAGTAGTAGTCCGATCCACTCACAAACACCATTCACGAATGAGCAATTGTAGTACGATACAGAAGAAACCGCTAGGCTCTGCCAATCAGCCTGAGCCTGAGGAAGTGGCAAGAAGCCACCAGAATGCGACCAGAAGTTCTTTGGTACATTTGTCTCTACAAAGTTACGACAAGAGATGAACAGCAAAGCTTACCAAGGTGGATTAATACCACACAGTGCCGTCAGCAAGACCAAGATCAGCAAAGTCCAACGAAGACCAGCAAAGAGTGACAAGGGGAACCAATGCCACACAGTATTGTGTACTGTCTGTTGGATTATATTTATACCCTTTCCAAACATGACATCTTCTCTCAATTATCTGCTTTATCAAAACATCACATGCCCCTTTTCCAGGCAGCTTCAAGAAAAACATCATGTGTCTGTTCTTAGCAAAACATCCTCCCGTGTGTCCACTTCGGCAAAACATTTCCTCTCATAAGACAGTTTCCAGAAAAATAGCACCTGATACAACTAATTCTCCAAAGAAACCAGAAATCCCCACTTCACATTCCTACTTGAATCTCATAAATGTTTAAATATCCCAATGCTATATCTTCTAACAATTGGAAGATTAGTTTGATAATACACATTCAGCATCTACCTGGCAATGCCATTCACGCTCAATTTCCTGTGGTAGCTTACTTCCCCTTGATGAATGGGGCTTTAGGCAAATAGCATTGGACAACAGTAGATTTTGTGGGGCAAAAAACTCCATTCTCTCAGCACAGAACTCATAAGAGGAGAGGCACTATGACCGCTATTGAGCTGACATTTTATCTTGTTTCAATAACGGAAAAAGAGGAACTCTAATTCTCAAATATTTCCCTCAATTTTCTTTTGCAATTGGGACAACAGAGACAGTTGAGTCTCAGTAAATTGTTTCCATAAGGGAGCTGCTGAGGGAATGTTCCTCAAACCTTTTTGGGTGACAACTACATATTTAGCAATGCTTATTAAAGTGGATTGAAAAGATATAGTCATTGAAATGCAGGGAGGAATTGTTCGGATTTTAGCAATGCCAAAAATGTAGAAGTCAAGAGCATATTATTTAGAGTCACATAACAATAAATTCGAGTTTTTGCTATATTACTTAGAACAAGTGACTTTGAAAAAGTTCTATTTATGATACTCAGTGTTCATACTTGTAAAGCTATAACAGTATCTATTTTGTGTGGGCTTTAAGAGTAAATTATATATGTGAGAAACTAACTCAGCTCTTGCCACAGAGGATATATTCTGTCAATTTGTATTTTATGTTCTTCTGATTTATAAGAAGGCAATAATCTTCCATAATTTCACTTGTTGGGGTTTCATTGACCTCCAGCCAAATACAGCCCCTTTTTTTAAAAAAAATGGAAATTTCTAGAAATAAACAATTCATAAATTTTAAATTACCTGTGCTCACGGTTGCTCCATCTTACATGGGAGATAAATGACTCTTATTCAGCCCGTCCATTCAGTGTCTACCACTGTCTGATTACCCATCGTGTTGTTATTTCAGTTCTCAGGCAACTTTATTGGCACTAACATTT
Organism: Apodemus sylvaticus; assembly: GCF_947179515.1. Taxonomy (NCBI): domain Eukaryota; kingdom Metazoa; phylum Chordata; class Mammalia; order Rodentia; family Muridae; genus Apodemus; species Apodemus sylvaticus. The sequence goes on along the minus strand of NC_067490.1, from coordinate 22,703,505 downwards.
CAGCACTGTGATCGAGTAAGGGTTATTCTACCCAATAGTGGCCCCAAGTTGCAAGAGTAGCAATAGTGCCAATTCTAAGAGTATAATTCTGTAAGTATTCAATTTTGTTACTTGATTAAAAATGAATATAATTATAAATTAGTCACAGGACTAAAAATTTGATACCATGTGTAATCTTAGGCATCCATTGAAACATATATCCACTAGCTAAGGAAGTCCAGTAAGACACTTGCTTTTGTGGTACTGAACATTTTGACATCTTAAATACTCTGCTACTAAAAGTCCTTTGAAGTATTTTGTTTCTGTTTTGCTTTGTGATAAAAGTAAGAAGACATCTGGAGATGCTTCAAGAGTTTAAAAGCAATTTGGCTTTGATGTGATTCATGAATGACACCAGAATACATGTGATTACATAGGGTACATTGGAACTGAAATAGAGACCAAACAGTTAACTTTTTACAGTAGAGCAAAACAGAGGAAAAAACATAATCCAAGAATGGTCAAATTCTTATGCTTTTCATTGTTGAGTAAAGGCTTGGTCCTGTCATCTGGGAATTTTTTTCTTTGTATTGTTTTGGTAGCTTGGCAATCCATATATTCTATCAGAAGTCTCAACTACATTTATAAGGTTACATTTTATTTTATTTTCCGTCATTTACTTATTTCTTCATTTTATATCTAGATTGCCGTTCTTCTTCTCCTCTCAGTCCCACATTACAGAGTTTCTTCTTTCTTTACCCTCTCTTTTTCACCTCTGAGAAGGGGGATTCCCCACCTCTGGATACCTCAAATTGCTGCAGGGCTAGGTACCTGCTCTCGCACTGAAGCAAGACAAGGCAGCCCAACTAGTAGAGCATGATCTCCAGACAGGCAACAAATGATAAGCTCCTGCTCCAGTTGTTCAGGACCCATATGAAGATGAAGATGAACATGTGCCACATATGTGTGGGAGGTCTAGGTCCAGTCATGTTGCGGGAATATTAAAAAGAACTGGCAAGTTCCCACACTGCACCCTGCTACTTAACTCTCTGCCTATAGTCCAGGCTGTCTATAGGTTAGCTTCTGCTCAGTGGTCTTCCCAGCTCCAGTTCGCTTGTCTCTTCTCAACCATTTACCCCCAGCAGCAGTTGTCCCAAATTTCCTTATCCCAGTAAGTCAAAACTCTAGAAGCTTGTAATTAATCAGTCAGATTTATGGATCAATACATTCTCAATTCACAACATGCCCACACAATAATTTCATAGTCAATTGATAATGATACAAACTGCCTACCTAGATTACACAAGTTATCCCAATCATTCTATCCTCTTATTATATGCATACCTGCCTGTGGCTATTTAAATCCACACAGAACCTAGATTGTCTTCCTCCTGCTCCATCTTCCCTACTCTCCCTACCTGTCTCTTCCATCTCTATCTTTGCAACTCTTCACTCTGCCTCCCTTTTCCCTGTCCAATCATAGGCTTCTTGTTGTATCAATATTTAAAGTGATTGGACAGGGAAAATTCTGCTACACAGTCCTTGTATGTTCTTTCATTGGAGGCTTAGTCTCTGAAAGATCCCAAGGGTCCACATTAATTGAATCTTTTGGTCTTCTTCTGGACTCCTTATTCTATCTGGTTACCTCAATCCATGTTTTAAAAAAGGCAGGGTATTCAGTAACTGTATAACCTTATAAAAATGGTCATAATCTCTAATAGGAAAAGGAAAGTCTCATTCTGGTAACCCCAAACACCTCAAAGTTTCACAGAAACTCAATTCCTATTTTTTTTTAATGATGCATACTGGTTATAGGGAAGAGTCTGGAAATCATGTCCAACATTGGCATGTTGGAGACAGTTTTTCCAAGTAAACATTTAAAAATTACCCCTATCTCTATGCTAGCCCAAGAGTTTTTTCCCTTCACCTGTACAGCTTAAAAGCATGTAAAGCCTTAATTTGGCTCTGTCTCCCACAATTAAACCAGATCTTGGTGGCTTACAAATGAGTGTTGGTAAAAGGGGACTCACTCAATAGTACTGAATAAAGACTGAGGTCTTTCAGCAAAGTTATCTGAAGCTGTGATATCTAATTACTGGAAATGTTTCTGTATATATTTTATACTTACATTTTTAATTTGAACCTCTGTCAGTTCATCTTTCAGAATGAAGTTCTGACAATTTTAAAAGGGCTTCTAAACCATATAAATTACAGCTCAAATAAATGTATTTGTGAGTTTAACATATATTTATTATTTACCCAGGAGAATTTCATAGCTTGTAAGTCCACTCTGCTCTAAGGAAATATCTCTGAGGCCATTGAGTCTATATCAGCTCTATAAATAGAAGCAAATTAGAAGAGGAATGAGAACAGTTGCCTAGGTTACTGGACACAACCTCAAAATGTCAACAGCATCAAATGAATTGGAGCATATCAAATCTTAAAATGATTCTTGGTGGATTAAAAAAAAAAACCTACCCATGTTCACTGCAAGTTCATGTTGGCGATACAAATAACTACCTCATTATTGCCTGTCTACTGGCAGTTAGCTGAATGTCCTCCACTATGGGAGTATGAAAAAAAACAACCACAGATGGATGGTTTATTGAAAATAAAGAATGGAATGGCTTTTAATAAGCCCCATTTATTATCTGAATATGCTTCCAATAATAAATATATACTGAATTACCATACAGCATGTGAAGAGATGTGACCTCATTATCTTCTTCATGATATAATTATTGACTTGGGTTATTATGAAGAACAGTGCAAGGAGACCTGGCTAAAATTATGTGATGCTGCAGCTTACCGAACACTGGGACCTTCCTGATCATCAGTTTATTTTATCTTAGTTTTGCTTCTGGTAATCACTCTGTTTTTACACATCTTGTATTTTTCTCTTGGCTTCTTGTTTATGTGCATGTATGTATGTTTATATTTATGTGTGTACATGTCTGTATGTTTATATGTATGTGGACCCTTGAATATGTGTGCAGTTGTGTGTATTCATGATGGGTATGCATGAGGTTCAGTGGCACAATCTCCTTAGGTGACTTCAGTTTTATTTTTAGAGACATGCTCTATATTGTCCTTAAGCTCACTGAGAGAAGGCTTGGCTAGTTGGCTACATCCTGTTCTCACCTCCTTAACATTGTTGGGATCACAGGTGGGTACCATATTGATTGGTCTTCTTATAGGAGAGAAGAGAACCAGAGTCAGGCTTGCACAGCTAGTTCTTTACTGACTTGGGTTTTCACTGGGCCCATCTCTGTGTTTATAAACATCAGTGTCCATTGTGTCTCTGTTCTATATCCCAAGGTTCTCCAGTTCTTCCCATTTTGCCTAAACATTCTTATGTAGTATCAGGATTTGTAATCACATCTCACAGCTCTAATGTACTCATTTTCTCCTAGACTCTGACTTCACATGGATACAGGCCTGCCTGTTTCCTGTAACTGATAGCTCGCAGGCATATATGGCATCCACTCTTTCCAAGGTTAAATGCCTCAACTTACCCTACAAACTTACTCAAAATGTACAGTTTTGGACAATTTTGAAAATTCAACAAATTCAATTCTAAATCTGAGTAAATTTTTTTAGTCCTTCCATAATTTGTCATAAAATACATTCTGAAATTCATAAATTATTTAGGTTTTTCTAGATTTATCTGTAATTTATATAATGTCTACTATTAAGAACTTGCATCAGGAAACATTTTGGTCTAGGCTACTCTGATAGGAAACCCAAGCCAGAATAAAGTCTGTGCTCCATTTTGCTTTTAAAAAATCAACCAAACAAACAAGCAAACAAAAAACCAAATGGGGTGAAGATTTTTCAGAGATGAAATTATAGGAATCATTTCCATTGTTAATCAGTTTGACTAGCAGCAATAATCAACTTATGGTAAATTTCTTTCCATGATGAAATGTTCCTTTGAACGATAAACTACTTCTTTTCTGAAATATGGAGAGAATCTGACTTATTTAACTTTTAAATGAATGATTCCCACCTTCCAGAAAAGGACATTTATATGCTCTAAAATGGACTAGCTTTTCAGAATATTTGTTTCTCAAAGAGGCAACAAAATAATTTACAATCATAAATATCATACAGAGTATCTACATCATAAAGAGTAGAGTCCTGGAGTCCCAGTGAGAGCTATTAAAAGTTTATTCATGCTCTGGGAAGCATAAGGACATTCTGATCATGTCCTTAGTTCAGGTCCTAACATGGTCTCCTGCATCAGGTCCTGACATTGTATCTGTTTCCCCTTTTATTACCTCTCATTCACTATTTTAAACTTGAGTGATGTTTCTAAAGACACTTGATATTTACCACCATACTTAGCAAACAGGACTCTGGGTCTGAATGTCATTTCTTGTGCTGTTCATATTAAATTCAACCCATCACTGCCATGTGTAAGGGACCTCTCGATTTGCTGATTCTGTCTTTCACATCTCAGTACAATTGGTTCTCTCTATCCCTGCCTCTTTCTATATCAGCTACCATTAGGTATTTGACTACCTCTGAAGCATTTATCTACCTGGGAATGTTATAGTCACCTCAGTACATTTTTTCTCCTCACCAGTAAAAACTTATTCTTCTGTAGAATTCTACATTGGCTCAGAATTTCATATCTAAACAGTCACACTCAATCATGCATCAATGATACAAATATCCTCACATCATAGCATTCATTGTTAGTGTAGAATTTCTCATTCTGGCTTTTGAACTCTAAATTAGAGTTCATTCTATTAACCTATTAATACAAGGAAGCATGCTTGTCTCAGTGCTTTCAAGTTTAGAGTGATAGGTTACTGTGTTGTACATTAATATACATATATATTGTAATCTATGAAGGTTGATTCACTGGTTTGAATATGAAATGTCCCCCAAAGTTTTATATGTTTAAATGCTTGACTCCCAACAGGTGGTGCTGTTTTGGAAGTTTATGGAATACCTTTAGGTAGCAGAGCCTTGCTGGATAAATTGGGTAACTGGGACAGGCTTTGGGATTTTTGTACTAGTCTCACTTCCTGTCTGCTCTTTATCTCCTGACTGAAGACATAAATGAATAGATTCTTGTCATGCATGCTTTGACCACCATGGCAAACTTTATCAACACAACCATAAAACAAAACATCGCTCCCCACTTGAAGCTGGTCTTATCAGGCATTTGGCCACAGCAACAGGAAAAGTCATAAATACACGTGGTAAGGAAAACTTCTTCCTGAGGTGTCTCATTTTAAAAGAACTCCAGTTTCCAGCATCTTGAGCTGACAGTGTTAAGAATATCGTTCCTTCCTAATGATTTACTTGAGTTAGCTAAATCTTATTCTAAAATCTTAGGATACCACTCTAAATTTCTGAATGACTACTTATAACTTATGCCATGGAGCACTGGTAACAATAATTATGTCTCCTTTCAAAACCCATCAGGTACCTTTTCATTCCTACCTGTGTAAGACACACAAATCTGCAACATTTCCCCTGTCCCCAACCAATAATCCTTCATGCCTCTAGTGAGCATGGTTCTATCCTGGGTTTCTGGGAGAGCTTTAATCTGAGACCTATTCATTAAATCATTATTTAGCATTTATCTATTAGCTTATTTTTGCCTATGGTCAATTTTGTTTCAGATGACAGAATTTCTTTTCTTTTAAATAGCATTCCATTGTGTGAGTACACGTTGCATTTTCCTTAGGCATTTATTTCATAATGTATGCCTGATCCCATACCTCATGACTAATAGTGCAACAGTGGACACGGGGACATAGATGGCTTGTGGGTAAACGGATTTTATTTATCTTATATGAATATCCAGAAACAAGACTGATGTGAGATATATTAATACAGTTCTCACTTTTCTGGGGACTCCATATTGTTTTCTTTTATATACTTCATTATTTTTCATTCCAATTGCTTTTTCCCACAATTCTGTCTATAACCTTTTTGATAAGACTCATTTTCACAGGGGTAAGATGATAGTTCATCTTTTCAGAATTTCACAGAAGGCCAATAATCAATATTATTTTTTGTACATCTTGGTAAAAAATTCTCATGTAACTCTTGGTTCTTTGCTTGCATTCTCCTGGGAAATGTCTAAACCCTTCATTCACTTTTTCTATTAAGCTTTTCATTCCTATACTTATTCATTCTTTATCTTATGTGTTGTTGGCAAATATTTTCCCCAAACTATGAGTTATTGTTTATTTTCTTTTTGCCATGTGGGATCTTTTTATTTGCTTCAGTTGGTTTTGTTTTTAGCTTTGTTGGCTATGCTTTGGTCTTCATGTTTAATAATACTTTGTATGAACCAATATCAGGGATTATGCCTTTTGCTCTAGAACATTCATATATATATATATATATATATATATATATATAATGAAAATTTTGATGCATGTATGTATGTTGTACATATATATCAGAATCCATTGGGTAAGTGCATGCATGTATGCATGTATGCATGTATGTGGATATCAGGGCCAGAGTTAGACAATGGGTGTTGAACTCTGAATTCCTCTCTACCATGTATACTAAGGCAGGGTCTTGCTGAGTAGTGATGGTGCACAGCTCTAATTCCAGCACTCTGGGAAGCAGAAGCAGGTGGATTTTTGAGTTTGAGGCCAGCCTGGTCTACAGAGTGAGTTTTAGGACAGCCAGGGCTATAGTCTCTCACTTAACTCTGAGCTTACTGATTCAGTTAGCCAAGCTTGTTCCAGGAAATTCCTGTCACAGCATCTAAAGTTCTAAAATTGCATATGTGCTACCATGCCAGTATGACATTAACGTGTGTGATGGGGATCAAAATTCCAATCCTCATACATGTGTGACATTTTAGTTACCCACTAAACCATCCCCATAGCACCTCAACTGCTATGTCCTTTAATGTCAGGAACTATATATTTAGAAGATCTTTTCATATAGTATGATGTAAAAGGACAAATTTAATTCTGTTATCTATGTGTATTTGGTCTTCACAACAGGATCATTACAAAAATATCTGTTTTTCCTTCACTTGTATGATAGACCCATATGCCAAAAATCAACTGAAATAAATATGAGCTATTTTATTATTTCTCTGTAATTCTCTTTCACTCACTGGTCAGTGTGACCAGTCACACTGGTCTGTTGTTATAATTGAACCATGCTGTTTTAACTACAATAGGGTGGTGTTGAGTTTGAGGTTGGACAGTATAATATATACATTTTTATTTTGTTTTTGTATGATTTTCCTTTATGTTTATTTTTATGAACACTGCCTGACGACCCCAGAACAGACTATGTAGACCATGCTGAAACTCATAGAGAGCCACATGTCCCTGCCATAGGTCTTGGAACAGTAGACATATGTCACCTCTACTCATGGCTCCAATTGACTTTGGTTAGTTGAGAACTATTACCGCCAATTCCACATAAAATTTAGAGGTTTTATTTGATGTATATGAGGGTCTTGCTGACATGGGTTTCTGTATACCTCATTTATCCTGAGCCTATAGAGGCCACAAAGGGGAGTCTAATTCCATGGATTAGAATGTTTAGCCACCATGAGGATGCTGAGATTCAAACTTGGTTGTCTGGAAGGGCAATCAGTGCTGTGAATCTCTGAGGCATTTTTCTAGCACATTTCCCATGATTTCTTTTTGGAATAGGTTCTTATTATAAAATACAGTATTGATTTTGTATTTTGACTTTGTTTTCTTTAAGTTTAATAAATTATTCTGTCAATCTTAGTATTTTCGGGGTACTTTAGATTTTCCTTCTGTGTGTAATATTGTTAACATACTGTGACAAATTTACTTCTTTATTCTATTTCAATGCCATTTCTTTCTTTCTCTTCTTTGATTGCTCTGTCCAGAATTCTAGTCCTATATTAAATCAAAGTGGTAAGAATGCCCATTTTTTTTTTCTAGTCATATAGGAAATGTGTTTGACTTTGGCCATTCATATGTCAACTGCAGCTTTTAAGACATGACCTTCATTGTATGGAAATATATTTCTTCTGTGCTTAATTAAACATTTGTATTATGAGATGTCATTTTCTGTCAAATTCTGTCCTCATTCTATAGTTTATAATCTGGTTCCAAATTCTCTGTCCATATCCTCTCAAGATCTTTGAGCCTTTTACAGAATAGTGTTTTTCTTGAGGCCGAATTCTTGTTTCTTCCTATGTCTTCATAATCTGCCTTCCAGTTTCTTGATTTGTTCAGTTCTTGAAATCTGAGAGATGTGCTCAACTTTTTTCCCACAGTTTTCTCACTACTTTAGAGTCAGTTGACTTAATGATACAAATGTAAGAAAGGATGCTGTGAAACCACTGAACTATACCTACCTGGGAGTAGAAAGAAAAGCTGTTGGGAATCCATTTCCGATAATATTATCTTCCTACAGACTGAGAGAGGCAAAGTGGCAGAGAAGGCAAGTGGATTTTATATGACAGTCAGCAGTATGGAGCTTTTGAGCAAATACATGTTGTTCAGATTGATCAAAATGTGTATGTGCTTGATGATGTTGTTGACTTAGAGGTAGATTAAAGGAGGTAATGTTTTACCTGGTAAACAGAAACTGAACTTTAGGCTTCTGTTTACCTGGTTGGAATTCTTTTGTTTAGGGTATTGTTACCTACATTGTCATTGTGGGGAACCCACTTTGGACCTAACAACAATAACTATCCAAAAGTGGTCTAAACTGCTATTTACTGACTAGGTCAAATAGCAAATATTCTTTAAAAATTAATATAATAACAGCATTCAAGAGGCTGAGACCAGAGGAACACTAGTTCCATTTTGACCATATCTATATGGTAAGTTAGAGGCCAGCCTGGGCCACAGGATGATACCAGTCTTGAAAAATTAAATTAAATGAAAAATCCTTAAAAATGTTAATTATAAGCCAAATAATAGTAATCATATCTGGGGACACAGATGTAGTATACATTGAATAAAATGTTCAGTTGATGAACAGGTTCCGTGGTCTTTCATATTGTCATCGAGCAAATGCCGTTCCATTCATCAGCATTTATAGTGGTGGGGACATCAGGTTGGTCAGCAGCAATATTTTCTGTGGATTTTCTACCTTATAGCTTTTTTAGCTTTACCATTGGCAGAAACTAGATTCTTCTAACTTGATGATGTCTTTGTCCATGGGAAAACATTGGGCCAGATACAAACGTTAATAGTAAAGGGTTGTTAAAGTGTAGCAACTTCGTGTCTCAACCTGCACCATTCCATCTTCCAAAAGCAATATGTTATAGCAGACAAGTGTAAGTGATCAGCAATAACTTCTACAGAAGGACCCCAGTTTATATTCTCTTGTTTGCTTTGGAATTACCATCTCTAGGCTCTCTATTGTAAAATAGCACACTCGGTTTTTTTAATGTAAATTTCATGCTTGGTTTAAGATCAAATGCTATCCCTTTCTCATGTTATGAGTCAGTCCATACAATTTTAGACAGAATAGTTGAAAACATGTTCTCTCAATCCATAACTTTTCATACTAGGTTATTTAAATAAACGCTTCCTGAAATTTCAGTCTAGGAGAGATCATTATTAAGTATTTTAATATGCTCTCACTTTTAAATAATGAATCTTTATGAAAGTGAATAAATTTTATCCTGCATTGATTACAGAGAAGTTCTACATAAAAATTAATGGGTGGCAATTATTTCAATGCCTTGTCCTTAGCCCACTCATTTTAGAAATGATTAATAACAATACAAATACTAATTTTTAAAAGCACAAGGGGGAAGAGAGATAGCTAGTAGTTAATAGCACTTGATACTCTTGAAAAAGACCTGGGCTCGGTTTCTAACATCCATATTAAACATTTCAGAACTGTCTGTGTTTTTCAGTGTCAGGGTGTCTGACATCCTATTCTGACTTCTTTGAGAACCAGCATACTTGTTGGACATACATTTATACTACATACAAATAAAAATATACCTTTAAAAATGGAAAAGTTACCTACTATATTTTTCATAATCTACTTTTCGTATTAAAATTCTATTTACCAAATAGTATTTTAGTCAAAGTCAAAATAGAATGTCCAAGATAATAGTGTATTTAGTAATTATAATTTCTGTAGTGTAAGCCTAAATTTATCTATTATCACAGATATTTATAACATATATAAATTAGCATATATAAATTCTGTTTATGTACATTCTTTTACCCAAAGTTAAAGACCCTAAATTTTTATACAGAATTACTCATAATGACATTAGGGGATGAACTTAAATGGTATTATATGACCTTCGTATATGAAATCCTTGTTGCCTAGTGAGTTTATACCCTCTACCAAACTTTGGAATAATTTCATTGACACAGTTATAATATATGAGATTAAAAAAAAAAACCAGAAACCTCTCAGAATACAATATCCTTGTTTTGTTAGTGTTCCAGGAATACCAAGAACCCAAGCTTGGCATCTAACTCAGAGAGCAGGGTTGAAATTGAGGAAAGAATTTTGTTCATAGAAGGATCATCCCTGGCAGGGCAGAGGTCAAATGAGTTAAGAGTCTGTTCTCAACCTGCTAACAGCAGTCTTGACATTACCTGGGAAACAAGAATGATTATGACTTTTTATACTGGTAGATTTAGGACATCCTCGTCTGGTCAGAAGCTGGTAGATAATTATCTTAGGCTATCATCCCAGGATTGCCATGATGTTGCCAGTTGGTACCAAGGACTCTATTAATTAGGTTGCAGTTTTTCGCTCTAAGAGAAAATGGCTCAGGGAAACTTAGAAGGAAGGAAATGACTCTAGACAAAGTCAGAAACAAAACTGAGATAAGTGGGTCAGTGGGCTCTCTTTCCAATCCAGCTATTAAGACATCATCCATTTATATGGCACTGTGGCTAGATGTAGAGCCCCATTACGCTTGGAGATGAGCTTTAGTGATATCAGTATCTATACAATATATTGATTGCTTCTCTTATTACTAGGACCAAATACATGAGAAATGAATACTTAAGAGAGGAAGGAATAAATTGATTTAAAGTTTGAGTGGGTATAGATTGTCCTGACAACCCTGATTACCTTGCGTCTGAGTCATGAGGGAGCTACAAATGCTGGTTCTTGCTTAGTTCCTTCATTTTTATTCAATCCAAGTCCCTATCCCAAGGAATAGTTTTGGCATCCATAGAGTCCATTTCCCCAATTTAACTCTGTCTCAAAACTCAGAAATATGTCTTTGTGTCTGCCTCCTGAATCATGCATTCTGTGATGTTTCTTCCTGATATAAATCATCACTAATTTACCCCTTATCAAATTGACACCTAAAATACCACTTTAAGGTTATAATCTTCTATCTTGTATCATTTACTTTCCTCATGGCCATGATTAAATACAAAAACAAAAAAAAAAAAACAATGTCAGTTTAGGAAAGAGTGTTTTATTTAGGCTCATATTTCAATACTACATTCCACCATAGATTCATACAACAAGAGCTTGGGACAGCACTTATGATTGTATCTGTAATCAGATGGTAGAAATAAATGTATGTTTGTCCTCATATCAAGGTACCCATTTCATTTAGTTGAAGAACCCAGACAATGAAGGATACCATAATTAGGGAAGAATTTTTTTCTACCTCAGTTGACCCAATCTTGATACCCCATCACATAGATGTCCAGAGGTTTGTTCCATAGTGTTTCTGATCCTAATAATTTAATTATCAAGACTAGCCATTAAACACCCATTATCTATCCAGGCTCATAGGCATATCATAATATAAAGTATATTCAGTGAGATTCTCCATAGTCTTTAACAATTGGACAACTATTCAAAGGCGTACATAGAGTGTCTTTTGAGAATTTTGGGATACATGTGAACCATGAGCCCTTTTAACATTAAAAGAAAAATGCAAATATAGAAAACAGAGTCACTTACAATATAAAATGCTGGAGACTGAATATTTCTATTCTACAAGAGAGAGATGAAAGATAGTGCATAGAAGAGAAAAATTTGACCAAAACAAGACCAGGAGTCGAAGAGTCACATAACAAAGTTTATAGCTCCATGTGCAGTATCCTGAGTCTCATGATGGAATTATCACAGTTTCCAAGGGCTTAGGAGCCTCACTGGTTTTATCTCTGCCACCTGGAATCATATCCTCTATTGAGCCACTCTCACTCCATGCCTATAGCCTCTCATGGAGAACATTTCATACTTGATTACATGCAATATATAAGTATCTCTATTGAAACTTAGGTTTTACCTTCACAGTTTATTTAGTCAATTCTTGGGGCATCTCTGCATGGAAATTGACCCTGTTACACACCACAGGTTCTCAGACAGAGCTTCATGGAAGAAAAAGACCACACAAGCTGCCCCACCACCAGCAACAGCACTAGCACCAGCACCAGCAACACCTCCACTAGCATCTACCACCACCACCAATTTCTGTAATGTCAATAGCATGTGGACAACACTGCCAAGTCATGCTTCCAATTGAAAGATGAGTATAGGGGCCTTGGATCATAGATGCATTGCCCTTTCTCTGTTGACCCTGTGTAAACATTCTTCTAGGCTGATTGTTTGACCTAGAAATGCCATTAGCTATGCACTCAGTTTAGATTCTGCCATTTCAGATGAATTTGCATCTTCATAAAATAGAACAGTGGACATAAGGTTGGTATCTTTCATATCACCTTTCCTTTTTCTCCCTGTACAGAGCACTTATATTCTCTTTGGTGGCCCCAATGTCTTTAGGAGTAATAGATACAACAAACTAATCTCTGTGACTTCATATTAATCACACTCTTTTCCCCTCATCAAACTGAACGTATTTCGTATCTTTCTTCTTTGTGCATTAGATATATAATAACATGAATGCCATCTGGCTCAAACATTTTTTACTAAATGTATTAATTAATCTATTACTCTCAAGTTCAGTATCATTAATGTCTATGATAAAAGACCAGTGCAGTAGATTCCTTGCTAAAATGAGCTCAATTGATCTCTACCATAGCCCACGCTAAAGTCCTTGTGCCCATCTGAAAATTCATAATCCATTCCTTTATGTCCATCTTTCTCTTGGCATTCTGAGCTTCCAAAGTTCCACTATAATGGTCCACTGAACTCTGCTGAGAGCATCATAAGGATCTTGGGAGTTTCCAACTTTAAGTTCTATACTCTCTCACATTCCTTTGCAAAGCAGGTGGCAAGACCCAACAACCACATAGTCAAGTTAGTCATATCAACAGCTCTGCTCTTCAGAAAGAGTTTTCTGTATTAGTTACATTTTCACAATAATGAAGTACATGATCAAGGACTTGTACTTGTTTGCAAAGTCTGAGGTTATGCAGTCTACATGGTGGTGCTTGTCACATTGTGTCTATAATCAGAAAAGCAAGATTGAATAATACTGTTTCTAGGTTTGTCTTCAACATCCTATTCAGTCCATAGCCCATCAAATGGAATAGTGCAGACCATAGTTAGAGTGGTTTTTCTTAATCCAACCTAATCTGTGAAGAAAATCCTTCATAGTCATGCCCAGTGCTTTGTCTCATAGGTGGTCTTAGATCTTGTTAAGTTGACGGGTAGTATGCAGAGGAAGTCAGAGACTCTGAAACAACCCTGGGCACATCAGATATATATTGTGAAACACAATCTTTTGTTGGAAATAGATGGTAGACTGACTAGAGAGCCTTGAGTCAGGAATGATCTGATATGTAATAGTTTGCACATGTCATTCTGAACACTGTGCTGAAAATAATGTAGGTGTGATATAGGAAGAGGTGTGGGAGGCTGGGAAGTCATTGCTGTCAGTAAGATTGGAAATGATAGGGGTTCTGCCTTAGATGTTAGGAATATTGTGGCTGGAAATTGTTAGCTGTGCATATACAATGATGTATGAGCTGATCAAATCTTCTAAAGGATGAATATTGGGTATAAAACATATAGAGAGACAAAAGTAATATGGAAATTTAAGATTTTTGTTGCTTTGTCCTGAGAAAATGTTCTAGCTATTTTTACTGATATGGAAAACAATCCATAGAGCATGTTAGAGATGGTAAAATAATAAATTAATGGTTGTTAATCCTGTTGGTCTACTAGAAAACCAAGTATAGATGTCAAATAGGCAGATTTAAGGTTTACAAACTAGACTCGAAATCATCATCTATGCATAGATTTGTGTCGTAACTTTACAACCTTCTAAACTTTACAGATTTATCCATTACTAAATGGTCATTTTCATCCTCAAATGTAAATTTTAGATGTTGGTCTGCATTAATTACTTTTATTCAGGACTCACTTTCAACCAATTTCTACATAGATATACCTAATGATTTCAAAATTGGTTTTTTAGTGAGGCCAAAATTGACATCCTGCTTATATAAGTAATACTTTGTTCAGTCACAGAGAGCATACAAAATTATAATCAGCTAGATACCTGTTCAGAAATTACACTGTTATAAGAATAATAATGAATTAAATGTCGTTACCATTATATAAAATTAAATGTAATGGCCCTTGTTGGCAATATATTTTAGAATAGTGATCAATATAACTTATAGATATATAAATGCTATGTTAGTAACTATAGAAAGTCTTTATCAAAGTATGTCATCTTATCATTAATAATTGTGTCACATATATGAAAAAAGTGACAGAAAATTATCCAATGAAATCTACTCTGTATTTATAGACATGTATGCATACAGACCTAGACATGCTTATGTATTCATATATATGTCAAAATATGAAAAACCCACAAAGGCTATTGATAACATATAATGGCATTTGATCTCTTACAATAAAGGAAATATATATAATTCTGTGACAAAGCTGTATTTAATAGACACAGAGATATTTTATACTAAAATAAGTTCTTAGCATTAGAAACATAAATGTGTATATTATGATTCCAGATTTGGAATATCATTTGAATAAATAGTCACATGCACACATATCTAGGAAGAATGTCAAGAATTTTGAATGAAATATTAGTTTTAAAATCTCTATTGTATGATAATACTTTGCAAACTCACAAGTAACATCAATGATAGAAACATAATATAAAACATTAGATGTAATTAGATATATTAGGGTGGAAGTAACATGGAGAGAAAAATAAATTCATGATATTATTTAGAGTTAAATAAGGATACATAAGAGTAAAAAAACTCTTTTGCAGATTTATTTTGTAAGTTTACATTTACTAGCTTTTGAAAAAAAATCACTGGGAGCAGAGATAGCTCAGTAGTTAAGATCACAGGCTTCTTTCCCAGAGCATCCAAGGTTGTACCCAGCACCAATATGGCAGCTCACAACTTTCTGTTACTTAGGTTATATGGAATCTCAGGATTCTTCTGACTCCATGAGCACACATGTGGTAGACATATATATGTGCATGAAAATACGTATACACATAAAATATAAATAGAATTGAATCAATGGAAATTAATATGCCTTTACATTTATAAAGACAATTTTATCTTTTGATAGTGCTCACTAATTCTCCATTCAGACTCATTAAAATTATTATTTATTAAAACTAAAAAGATCGTGCAGCAGCGGCGGCGGCGGCGGCGGCGGCGGCGGCAGTGCAGCAGTGGCTGGTCCAGCTGAAGGGCCATCAGCAGTGGAACCAAGGCGACACAGGGTCCAGTTAGGCCCTGCGCCCACGACCACTGACCTTCGCTGGCCAGCCTGGCCACAAGCAGCTGCGGTTTTGCGGTGCCTTTCGCTGCACAGAAGCCACTTCAGAACTCGGGCTCCCGCCAGTCAGGAGAGGCTCACCTCCATCTTGGTTTCGGACTCCAGAGAGATCGAACAGACTGAGATCAGCCTGGGCGGTGGCACCACATCTTCAGGTCCTGCAAGAGGCTAGAGGGGCTTCCGGGCGGCCAGCTGGGAGAAGTGGGTGTGCTCCGGTGAATCCAGTGGGCCCCAGCGGGAGCCTTCGGGTGCCTGCTTCGGGATCTGAACAGCCTGGGCAGCAGCACCCTGTCTACAGGCAGTGCAGAAGGTAAGCTGTGCACCAGAGGCCAACTGGGAAGGGGCAGCTTGCACTGGTGAGTCTAGCACTGACAAGACAAACTAACACCAGTGAGAACTAGATGGCAAAAGGCAAACGCAGGAATGTCACTAACAGAAATCAAGGCAATATGACAACATCTGAACCCAATTCTCCTCTACCAACATGTCCTGGATACCCCATCACACCAGTAAAACAAGATTTGGATTTAAAATCACTGGTCATGATGCTGGTACAGGAACACATGAAGGACATACTTAAAGAAATTCAGGAGAAAATGGATCAAAAGTTAGAAGCCCTTGCAAGGGAAACACAAAAATCATTGAAAGAAATCCAGGAGAATACAAAAGTCAAAAATGAGGAAATGCAAAAAACACTTAAAGAAATACAGGAGAACTTTGGTCAACAGGCTGAGGTCATGAAAGAGGAAACACAAAAATCTCTTAAAGAATTACAGGAAAGCACAAACAAGCAAGTGAAGGAGCTAAGCAAAACCATCCAGGGTCTAAAATCAGAAGTAGAAACAACTAAGAAAACTCAAAAGGAGACAACTTTGGAGATAGAAAGCCTTGGGAAGAAATCAGGGGACAGAGATGCAAATATCAACAAAAGAATGCAAGAGAGAGAAGAAAGAATCTAAGATGTTGAAGATTCCATAGAAACCATGGACTCAACAGTTAAAGAAAATGCAAAATGCAAAAAGCTTGTAACCCAAAATATCCAGGAAATCCAGGACACAATGAGAAGACCAAACCTAAGGATTATAGGCATAGATGAGAGTGAAGATTTACAACTTAAAGGGCCAGCAAATATCTTTGATAAAATTATGGAAGAAATTTCCCTAACCTAAAGAGAGAGATGCCCATGAATATACAAGAAACCTACAGAACTCCAAACAGACTGGACCAGAACAGAAATACTTCCCGTCACATAATAATCAAAACACCAAATGTTCTAAACAAAGAAAGAATATTAAAGGCAGTAAGAGAAAAAGGCCAAGTAACATATAAAGGAAGACCTATCAGAATCACAGCAGACTTTTCACCTGAGACTATGAAGGCTAGAAGGTCCTGGGCAGATCTCATGCAGACTCTAAGAGAACACAAATGCCAACCAAAACTACTATATCCAGCAAAACTCTCAATCACCGTAGATGGAGAAACTAAGATATTTCATGACAAAACCAAGTTTACCCAATATCTATCCACAAACCCAGCCCTACAAAGGATAATAGGAGGAAAACACCAATATAAGGAGGGAAACTTCACCCTGGAAAAAGCAAGATAGTAACCTTTCATCAAACCCAAAAGAAGTTAAGCAATCAAATTTAAAAAATAACGTCAAAAAGGATAGGAAGTAACAATCAATATTCCTTAATATCTCTTAACATCAATGGACTTAATGCCCCAATAAAAAGACACAGACTAACTGACTGGATACGTAAACAGGACCCTACATTTTGCTGCTTACAGGAAACACACCTCAGGGTCAAAGACAAACACTACCTTTGAGTAGAAGGCTGGAAGACAATTTTACAAGCAAATGGTCTCAGGAAACAAGTTGGAGTAGCCATTTTAATATCAGATAAAATTGACTTTCAACCCAAAGTCATCAAAAGAGACTCTGAGGGACACTTCTTGCTGGTCAAAGAAAAAATACAACAAGAAGAACTCTCAATCCTGAACATCTATGCTCCAAATGCAAGGGTACCCTCTTTCGTAAAAGAAACTTTATTAAAACTCAAAGCACACATTGCACCTAACACAATAATTGTGGGTGACTTCAATACTGCACTTTCCTCAATGGACCGATCAGGAAAACAGAAACTAAACAGGGACACAATGAAACTAATTGAAGCTTTGGACCAATTAGATTTAACAGATATACAGATATATATAGAACATTCTATCCTAAAACAAAAGAATATACCTTTTTCTCAGCACCTCATGGCACCTTCTCCAAAATCGACCATATAATTGGTCACAAGACAGACGTCAACAAATATAAGAAGATCGAACTAATCCCATGCCTCCTATCTTATCACTATGGAGTAAAAGTGGTCTTCAATAGCAACAAAAACAACAGAAAACCCACATACACGTGGAAACTGAACAATATTCTACTCAATGATACCTTGTTCAAGGAAGAAATAAAGAAAGAAATTAAAGACTTTTTAGAACACAGTGAAAATGAAAACACAACATACCCAAATCTATGGGACACAATGAAAGCAGTGCTAAGAGGAAAACTCATAGCCCTGAGTGCCTCCAAAAAGAAAATGGAGAGAGCATACATTACCAGCTTAATGACACACCTGAAAGCCCTGGAACAAAAAGAAGCTATTTCACCCAGGAGGAGTAGAAGGCAGGAAATCATCAAACTCAGGGCCGAAATCAATCAAGTAGAAACAAAGAGAACCATACAAAAAATCAACAAAACCAGGAGCTGGTTCTTTGAGAAAATCAACAAGATAGATAAACCCTTAGCCAGACTGACCAAAGGGCACAGAGAAAGTATCCAAATTAACAAACTTAGAAATGAAAAGGGAGATATTACAACGGAAACTGAGGAAATCCAAAAAATCATCAGATCCTACTACAAGAGCCTGTACTCAACACAACTGGAGAATCTGGAGGAAATGGACAATTTCCTTGACAGATACCAAATACCAAAATTAAATCAGGACCAACTAGACCATCTAAACAGTCCCATAATGCCTAAAGAAATAGAAGGAGTCATAGAAAGTTTTCCAACCAAAAAAAGCACAGGACCAGATGGTTTCAGTGCAGAATTCTATCAGACCTTCAAAGAAGAGTTAACACCAATACTCTTCAAACTATTCCACAAAATAGAAACAGAAGGAACACTACCCAATTCCTTCTACGAAGCCACAATTACGCTGATACCAAAGCCACACAAAGATCCAACAAAGAAAGAGAACTTCAGACCAATTTCCCTTATGAACATCGATGAAAAAATACTCAATAAAATTCTTGCCAACCGAATCCAAGAACACATCAAAACGATCATCCACCATGATCAAGTATTCTTTATCCCGGGAATGCAGGGTTGGTTCAATATACGGAAATCCATCAATGCAATCCACTACATAAACAAACTCAAAGAACAAAACCACATGGTCATTTCATTGGATGCTGAAAAAGCATTTGACAAAATTCAACATCCTTTCATGCTTAAAATCTTGGAGAGAACAGGAATTCAAGGCCCATACCTAAACATAGTAAAAGCAATATACAGCAAACCGGTAGCCAGCATCAAACTAAATGGAGAGAAACTTGAAGCCATCCCATTGAAATCAGGGACCAGACAAGGCTGCCCCCTTTCTCCTTATCTTTTCAATATTGTACTTGAGGTACTAGCTCGGGCAATTCGACAACATAAGGAGGTCAAAGGGATACAAATTGGAAAGGAAGAAGTCAAACTATCATTATTTGCAGAAGACATGATAGTCTACCTAAGTGACCCAAAAAACTCCACTATAGAGCTCCTACAGCTGATAAACAACTTCAGCAAAGTGGCAGGTTATAAAATCAACTCAAGGAAATCAGTGGCCTTCCTATACTCAAAGGATAAGCAGGCTGAGAAAGAAATTAGGGAAATGACCCCCTTCACAATAGCCACAAACAGTATAAAGTATCTTGGGGTGACTCTTACCAAACATGTGAAAGATCTGTATGACAAGAACTTCAAGACTCTGAAGAAGGAAATGGAAGAAGACCTCAAAAAATGGGAAAACCTCCCATGCTCATGGATCGGTAGAATCAATATAGTTAAAATGGCCATTTTGCCAAAAGCAATATACAGATTCAATGCAATACCCATCAAAATCCCAACTCAATTCTTCACAGAATTAGAAAGAGCAATTATCAAATTCATCTGGAACAACAAAAAACCCAGGATAGCTAAAACTATTCTCAGCAACAAAAGAATATCTGGGGGAATCAGTATCCCTGACCTCAAGCAATACTACAGAGCAAGAGTGTTAAAAACTGCATGGTATTGGTACAGTGACAGGCAGGAGGATCAATGGAACAGGATTGAAGATCCAGAAATGAACCCACATACCTATGGCCACTTGATCCTCGACAAAGAGGCTGAAAACATCCAATGGAAAAAAGATAGCCTTTTCAACAAATGGTGCTGGTTCAACTGGAGGTCAGCATGTAGAAGAATGCGAATTGATCCATCCTTTTCTCCTTGTACTAAGCTCAAATCCAAATGGATCAAGGACCTCCACATAAAGTCAGACATTCTAAAGCTAATAGAAAAGAAACTGGGGAAGACCCTTGAGGACATCGGTACAGGGAGAAAGTTTCTGAACAGAACACCAATAGCGTATGCTCTAAGAGCAAGAATTGACAAATGGGACCTCATAAAATTACAAAGTTTCTGTAAGGCAAAGGACACCATCAAGAGGACAAATCGGCAACCAACAAATTGGGAAAAGATCTTCACCAATCCTACATCAGATAGAGGGCTAATATCCAATATATATAAAGAACTCAAGAAGTTAGACTCCAGAAAACCAAACAACCCTATTAAAAAATGGGGTACAGAGTTAAACAAAGAATTCTCACCTGAAGAACTTCGGATGGCGGAGAAGCATCTTAAAAAATGCTCAACTTCATTAGTCATTAGGGAAATGCACATCAAAACAACCCTGAGATTTCATCTTACACCAGTCTGAATGGCTAAGATTAAAAATTCAGGAAACAGCAGGTGTTGGAGAGGGTGTGGAGAAAGAGGATCACTCCTCCACTGCTGGTGGGGTTGCAAATTGGTACAACCACTCTGGAAATCAGTCTGGCGGTTCCCCGAAAACTGGGCACCTCACTTCCAGAAAATCCTGCTATACCACTCCTGGGCATATACCCAGAGGATTCCTCACCATGTAATAAGGATACATGCTCTACTATGTTCATAGCAGCCCTATTTATAATTGCCAGATGCTGAAAAGAACCCAGGTATCCCTCAACAGAAGAGTGGATGCAAAAAATGTGGTATATCTACACAATGGAGTACTATTCAGCCATTAGAAACAATGAATTCATGAAATTCTTAGGCAAATGGATGGAGCTATAGAACATCATACTAAGTGAGATAACCCAGACTCAAAAGGTGAATCATGGTATGCATTCACTAATAAGTGGATATTAACCTAGAAAACTGGAATACCCAAAACATAATCCACACATCAAATGAGGTACAAGAAGAAAGGAGGAGTGGCCCCTGGTTCTGGAAAGACTCAGTGAAGCAGTATTTGGCAAAACCAGAACGGGGAAGTGGGAAGGGGTGGGTGGGAGGACAGGGGAAGAGAAGGGGGCTTACGGGACTTTCGGGGAGTGGGGGGCTAGAAAAGGGGAAATCATTTGAAATGTAAATAAATTATATTGAATTAAAAAATTAAAAAAAAACTAAAAAGATCACTAGATAATTAATCCAACATCTTGAAGTTTAGATACAAATTACAAAGCCATTTTCCTTGATGAAAAAATAATAGAATTTCTGAATAGATTAAGTGGCCTTCTTCTCAGTCTGACTTTGTGTGATGGAATTTAGAATTACTCATTGTAGTTCTGTTTCTTATCAGTATGTGGAGAACGGTTGAAAGTGAGAACAACATTAAGAACCAGACAAGCTCATCAATAGAGATTGGTCTGAACAATCTGGAGTGGTCCTGAGGTCAGCCTGATCCAAGTCAGTTTTCTTTGCACAAAGAATCTATGTGAGGAAAGTCTTCTTACCTGTCACCTTGTGAACATAGCTGCTGCAATGCTAGGCTATATATTACATGGGCTATTGAGCAGAATCTCTATCCAATAGATGACATTAAGAAGCATTTAGCAGTGATGTGTGACAAATACATCCCAAGAGACTGCTAACTGAATGAAAGGTTATATAGTGGGGGTGTTGTTGACTAGTAAGGCTTTTTTTTTTATACCTACCTGTTTTACATACTTTGTAAAAACAGAATGATTTGCAAGTGTATTGTGTATTCTACTATCTAAACAACAACAAAAATTTGTTCACAGCCTTGTGAAGTCCCCTGCTTGAGCACCTTTAGGCAAGATTCATTCTCTCTTGTCTTACTTTGAAAATGTTCCCAATCATCATAGATTTTGTTAGTATAGTACTTGCACACAGAGTGCTTTGGAAGCAATGTACATCATCCTGAAATCTTGCTCCCAGTAGCCTGGAGTCTCACTCCTGAGAGCCTAACTAATCAAAGACTTAGTTTTATTTTCCCTCTGTGCACAGCTCTAGACACAGCTTTATCTGCATCCCATCTCAATCTGAGTTAAAAACTCTCATGTCAGATGCTGCCTCTTCAGTGAAGGATCTCATTTCCATGCCCAAATGGGATTTTACTTGACGAACTCTTGTCTTCTGCTAAGTGCCTTTTTGATCCAGATGTCTGCTTCTCCAAATTCACATCCAGGAGACAGGAAGACTTATGCTTTGTTTATTTAATTTTCTCATGCGCTCTAGCCATATGGACACATTTAGAGTAAGACTGGTGTTGTTGCTGTAGGTATTTTTACTAACCCAGTGTTTTATTGTGTTCCACATCCACAAAGGGGTGTGTTAAGAGTTTGAATTTCATGCCAGATTTTGATGTAGATACGGTTAATTTTCCATTTATGTGTGAGACAGATTTCAAGAACATTGTGGATAAAGAAAATTTCAGAAGTTTGTATCTGCTATCTAAAATAGCATCCTGGTTACATGATAGCCCCATGTATCCTCTATACATTTTAATTTGTCTCTAAATAATAACAAATAATACACAAAAATAACTGGAGTCAATTTTCTGTAGTGTTCAGGTAGTAATAGAAAGAGAAACAAAGTCTGTGCCCTTCAATGGAAATTTAATCATTTTGAAATATTTTTGAGTCATGATTGGTTGGATCTGCCCATGTGGAATTAAGGAAGTATGGAGAACAGATTATTTGCATCTAGAATGGCTTCACAGGATTGTAAATAATGAAACTGTATTAACCACATTCCACAAGAGACAAGTCCTTTCACTAGCATGTAATACAGAAAGAAGTACATTTTAGATTATATCCAGCCTCGTGATATTTGTTTGGACAATTACTGATAGCATGAGCATTTATTGATCAGCATAAGTATAAAAATGAACTTTTTAACCTAGCACTTAAGCTTATGTTCTATAAGAAGTGTTGGAACTGTGAAGATAGCACAAAAACCATATAGCAGTCTAGACACTCCCATGCCCCCTTTCATTTATCCTCAAACATTAAAGCAAAATATCATAGAAGAAGCTGTAGAACATAATTCCATGCTATAAATGCAAATAATATTCAAAATGTTCCATTAACTCAATATGCAAACAAGTGTGAATATTTCCTGGATATCTTTGAAGCATATTTTAACCATATGAATGAATGATCTATAGTAGAGTTACTTCCACAAATACCAGTCCCCCAGGTTCTACTTGCTGCCTTCCAAGTTGTGACACATTGGTTCTTTGTCTGATTCCTCATTATCATGTCTACTCCTGATTCATAGAAATAATCATTTTGTTAATAATCTCAAATAAAAATATAAAATTCATCTCTCAAAATTAATATCTCATTCTTGTTTGGTAATCCTTTTAAATACTTTTGATATTGATGGTATTTTGAGACATTCTGAGGCTAAATCTTACCTAACATAGTCATTATTTGCTTGAAGGTTTCTTTTGCATTTCTACTATTATAATTCTTTATATAGTGTCTCACTCTAAAATAATTGGCTGGAGAGATGACTCAGTAGTAGAGAGCACTGACTAGCTGCTTCTCTCTGCACCTGCAGTAGTTACTGTGCCACTCCATACCCAAATACTACAGGGAGAGAGAAGGTCTCCCAGGAGGGCTGGCGAGCCTGTAAGCGCAAGGAAGACCACCACTCCTGCTCAGAGGGACCCGTCTGGAACCCTCAGGACACAGAAAATAAGGAGAGGCCTGGGACAGGATCCTTCAGGTTAACACAGGATTCCATCTGCACCAGGAGCAGATCCTGTGCCACAGTGCTCCATACCCAAAAGCTGGTCTCCCAGAAGTACCAGCACACCTGTGAGCATAGGTGAGAGCAACACTTCTGCTCAAATTTCTGTCCCAAGAGGGACCTTCCCAGAGTCATCAGTCCACAGGAATCAAGGAACAGCCAGTGACAGGATCCTTCATGTTTCTGTCTACACCTCAGAACTGACCCTGTACCAAATTTCTCCTGGAGAGAACTAGTCTCCCAGGAGTACTAACACAAAGGCTTGCAGGAGGGACCTATCTCTATATATCACCACCATCCATAAGGGGATCTGATACCTGGGACAGTGACAGTATACTCATATTAAATAAATAAGTCTAAAATTAAATAGTTGCTTATAATTTAATCTTAAATTTATATTCATGGGCATTTTATCTGACAGTGCTCACCCAATGTTTAATTTTGAATAAATAATTTTCTTAGATGATTTCATGCATATTCCTATGCCTCATGAATACTCTCAACTCTGTCTCCTCTTCCCTCTCTCTTTCACCCAGTTCACCAGACTTCTCATAAATCTCCCTCACACATTCATATCTCTTTATTTTGTTTTATTACTCATTTGAGTTCCATCCACCAGGGCCATCTTTGTGACCATGGCTTTGGAAATGGCCATTAGAGTTTCATGTCCTCAGCAAAGATTACACAGCTAAAGATAGTGACATTGAACTCCCTATCCTTAAATATCAGTAGCTAATCTCCTTACTTGCAGAACAGGAATGTGTAAGGCACCCTCCTTTCCATATTGTGTCTGGGTTTTTAGAGGACTAGTGTCGATGCCTTACTTAGCTCAGCTAAATTGTACAGTCACCTGTATACAGCATTGGGCAAACATGGGTCTGCATTTATCTCTGTTCACTGCAAGGGAAATATTCCTTGACTAAACCTGGGGAAAATGTTTGTATTATTCACCCTGAGTTCTCCTACAGCACAATATCCTCGCCACTGTTGTTTTGTCTCACCAGAAGAGTTCAAAACCTTGGCATACAATCATGAGCACCTGTTCTCTAAATGTTGTTTTAAAAAATAAATTGTGTGTATGTGTGCATGTGTGTGTCTGTGTACATGTTCAGGTGACTATGGCAGCAAGAAGAGAGTATTGGACCACTTGAAGCTAAGAGGTGCAAAAGGTTTTGAACTACAACATGGAGTAGGGTGCTAGGAACTGAACTCCTGTCCTCTGTGAGCAGCAAGAACTCTTAACTGCCAACCTATCTCTCTGGGCACTCTAATTTCTTTTACACGAAATTCTGAAGCTTGCAATTTACATTGGTTTGTTGTACGTGTAGAAGCTACACTTTATTTTCTAGATTCTACAACTCAGGGTAAAATTCCACAGCTGGAAGAAAATGAGAGAGGTGAAAATCATGGTATGCACTCACTGATAAGTGGATATTAGCCTAGAAATGTGGAATACCCAAGACATAATCCTCATATTAATTGATGTCCAAGAGGAACGGAGGAGTGGCCCCTGGTTCTGGAAAGACTCTGTGCAGCAGTATAGGGGAATACCAGAATAGGGAAGGGGGAAGGGGTGGATGGGGGAATATGGGGGAGGGAAGAGAGCTTGTGGGACTTTCAGGGAGTGGGGAGCCAGCAAAAGGGGAAATCATTTGAAATGTAAATAAAAAATATATCAAATAAATTAAAAAAGAAAAAAATGTATTTTCATTCTCATCCTGTTACTCTATCTTGCCCCTAAATAATTGAATAAATTTTGCCGAATGGATAATAGAGATTTTGGGTGTGCCAACTCAAAGCCCTGGATCTGGGCCTGGGTGGTAGCTGAGTTGGTCAGCCTGCTGGCTTTCCTGTTATCTGCACTACCAGAGTAAACTCTCTAGCACTGTCCTAGCTCATTTGCCCAATGCCGCCTGCAGGGGGCAGGATGAGTTCTGAGGTTCTCATACCCTTGGGGCAGGCTCACCTCCCTTACTTGGGCCACCAGAAGGCAGCTCCACACTGCCCTGTTGGGACTCAGGGCTCACTCTCTCGAGTGCTGCAGCCTGCAAGGGACTGGACCAGCTTAAGTCTACCTTTATTTTTTCATGCCTATTTTAGTTGGATTCTACTTATATAGTTTTTCATGACTTAAATGAATAAAAGGTTCAGCAGAATTTGTTTCAAAATTCTATTCTACATGCCCTTACTTGAATTGTTTGAAATACTAAATATATACATTGTGTATTTCCTGCACAGCACAGAATTATTTTGAGTTCTTTGCCAACATGCAAGGCAGCAGAACTTTGTGCAGTAGACATCACTAAATGCTGGGCAAGTGTATGGAAGGTAATTCATAGTCACAATTCTGATCAAATACTTTACTATGCTGTAATTGAGAAATGGGTGAAAGTGTGCTGATAGAAGCAGGATAGCTCATGTATAAACTGAAAGATCTCCTGTGTCTGAGACTTCTATCTCCTCTTTCATTGTTTTGTCCTTGTGCTCAGACTAGCATGCCTCCTGTCTGCTTCCAACCAATTTACTGTAAACTGGGACGTGAAATTCAGGAAATTAAACTTAATGTGTGGAGTGAAAGAGAAGAAGGTTTGATTCAGATTCCATAATGAGTGGGTTTCTAGAACGTATGTTCTTTCCAATATTTATTTATTGAATTGCTCAAACATTTATATACTGTCTGTTTGCATAGCACAAGAGCCTATCAACATCCCACAATAATGATTTAAGGAAACACAATACAATTTCATTTAAATTAGTTTTAAGTCTTGGCAGCCGCTAGTGTTTAAAGAATTAAATGTGCAGGGATTTAGATATGGCATAGTTATAGCTTTTATGTAAACTTAAATTGAGTATTAAATAAAGGTAAATAATGTATACAGAAGTTATAAAACTTCTAGGATAGTTTAGGCTCTTGGCAGAGTAAACATTGTATTCTTGGCTAGCCAGTAATCATCCAGCAGTTGAAAGCCAACTTAGAGAGGAGGGAGATATATGTGGTAACTCCAAAGGGTTCCTGATGTTGATCATGGGGATAAGATACTTTTGAAGAAGTGCCTGGAAATTAATGACTCTTAAAAACATAAAAAGTGAAGGAAAAGACAGGGTTATTAGCATGTGGTGATTGTTTTCATGCAATGAAAGTCCCTTTGTGGGAAACAGATTGCACATCCTCCTCTTAGTTTTCTAGTGGTGAATCCAGTCTAACATAGAGCAAGACAAGAGAGGTGTCATGAAGAATTGTCTAATAGGCAGCAATTGCCAAAGCTGTAACCGAGTGCCTCAGATAGTAGTAGTGTATGCCTGATATTAAAAGAGATAAGAAATAGAGTCAAGAAATAAGTAAGAGATAAAGTGAGAAAGATATAGATAACGTAAGAACAACTTTATAGTCTAGTTGCAGTTCTGAGACTGTCTGGACCTCACTTGGTTAGGAAATAAAATACAGTATTCCCATTTTCCCAGTGGAGCTAGCCAAGCCTTTAGTCATCGTCTAATGCCAACTAAATTCACCAAGACTGTACTGCATTGCAATATAGTATACATTTTAATAATACTTATTTAATTTGTCAGTATATATTCTTCCTATCATGATAATTGATTTTGGAAGATGACTTAAGATAGCTTCACTCTTTAGGGTATAAAGATAGTTTGAACTTTTATTCTGAAACACTTCAAAGTAATTTGAAACATTGTAGTAGTTCATACCTTAGCATAGTCAGGTCCAAATATAATGGAAATCCTCATATTAAATAAACTTAATAATCACCTCCTAAATCTGTGAAATCCAGTGTAGAGGGAATTTTTTGTGCAATATGTAGATGCTTCAAATGTCAACAAAACGCTATTGGCCTATGAGCCTAGGTAGGGAATGGGGAGGTAGAAATCCCATTATCAGGAGAGTATTTCAGAGAGAGTCAGAGGTGTGGGAGATTTCTTCCCAGAAC
The DNA here is from genome assembly GCF_947179515.1 of Apodemus sylvaticus. Lineage (NCBI taxonomy): Eukaryota > Metazoa > Chordata > Mammalia > Rodentia > Muridae > Apodemus > Apodemus sylvaticus. Next base: position 22,675,566 of record NC_067490.1, on the reverse strand, counting down.
GTGAAGATGGTCATGTGTGGCCCAGAACCCTGACGATGATGTTCGCATGAACTCTGGGGAGAGGTTGTAAGCCATATGGCATTTATAGAATAAAACAAATGGGTAACTGAGTCATGAGCTAGTCAGGAAACAGGCTCAAGCTTTTGGCCTAAGCATTGATTCAAATATAATTCAGTTTCAGTGTCATTGTTTGGAGAAACTTGCTCATGGGTGGGAAGCCCACTGTTCCAATCCAGTTTGTGTTCAATCTTCCCATTTGTAGCCCAAATATGTTTTATAGATTTTATATTTTCCTGAAACATAAATACAAACTGTCTTCACATAACATTTCTATGTAAAAAAAAAAACCCAAAAACAAAACAAAACTCGAGTACCTGAGAAGCCATTGTATTAAGTGGAGGGAGATTTACACTTGATCTTTATGGATATAATTTCCATGGTTGTAATATGTGGATATAATATTTCATACCATTATTGGTTATATTCTATACTTATATTAATAGAATTCTAATTCTGAGTTTCATAGAGAGGAGACTATAAAGTCGTGTGATGTCCCTAGGAAGTAAGTGTCCATAAAAAGGTTTATAGTTAAGGAAAACAAAAAGTAGTGAAAAGAGAATTGGTCATTTGTGAAGTTAGATATCACATATTCACCTATTCTGAGTGATATTTTAAGACCATTTGTCTTCCCTAAGACACAGGTACTCAGCTGTCCTATATATGAAACATGTGAGCGTGCCTTGAGGAGAGTGAATGAGAACTTAGTACTTCTGCAGTCTGGGTGGTTATGGGATTCACTTGCCTACTTCTACTTTGATCTGCGCTTTGGCTCTGTGAGGTGGAACAAGTGAAGAGTGAACCCCTTTTCCCCCGAGGATATTTTTAAGTATTTTAAGATAGGTAAATATTTTATATATAATAATGGAAAGCACTACTTACCAAAGACCTTCATATTTCTAGTTCTATTGTCTTTATTTGCATACCTACCTTTCATCCAAATAAAATTCATATATGAGTTTATTTATGCTCAATGTACTGAAGATTAGAATGGTTAAGTTCCTGGCTGTCTGATGCATGCCTGTCAACATTTAAAGTTGGGGTGAAGATCTATATGAAATTATCTGCATTTTTCCTATTATGCCATTTTTCTTATTTTGCATTTTTAAATGATTCATGTGTTTACTAACCATTTGTTTAATTTTGTGTTTATTTTGGGATATGTGCACATTTATGTATAAACCAGAATGCCACAGGTGGTCATAGGATGCTTTGGAGGCAGAGGAATAAGCAGTTTGGAAACATCTGGATTGATATGTGGTGCTGTGATCTGAATTCGAGTCTTTCTGATTGTACAATAATCACACGAACTGATAAGCTATCTTCCAACCATTTTTTTCTTACCTTCCTGAAGAAGAAACAAAATCATTCAGCAGATCAATAGTTTACACAGAAATAATGAGCTTAATGATAACTAGACTATCAAAGTAGACAGGGAAAGAATATCAGAGAAGCAAGGTTGAAATCCTGCTGGATTTATAGGGTTGACATTAGAGTATAGTGTAAGCCCCAAAGAAAGCACAAGATCAATACTGTGAAATCATAGACATACTCTTCTTTAATTATTAGATTGTAGTTTTCACTATTAGAAATTGAAATCAGTGTCTCATGTAGTTGGGATGAACTACCACTGAGCTATTCCTCTATCATCCAAATGTTATATGTATTTGCTTTTATTTAAATACAGGGTCTTACATGCAACCTAAGTGAGGTAGCCTGGCTTTGAACTTCCTCTATAGCCCAGGACTGGCTACACTTGTGATCCTCCTTTCTTGACCTCTCAAGTCACTAGGATTAGGGGTTATTCTCCAGTAATAAGCTAGGTTGTGCACATTCCTATTATTTATCCCCAAACATATGTTATTTATCATAAATTATGGTCCTATTTTCAGAAAACTTATATCCTCAGGAAGTATATAAAAATTGAAACAATAAAAAAATAGATTGTGGCCATTTTTAAAGGTCATCCTCTTTTCAAAGACTTTGCTCTAGGAAGTTGTATTTTTATGTTTCCAAATGATTAGACTACAACAAAGAACACCATGAATTTCTGCAAGAATTGGTATAGTCGTCTAAATTCTACATAGACCTGAAAGTAAAGGAAGTACTGTGTACTGTTTGAATTAGGCCTAGAGATATGATTAGCCTAACAATGATAAAAAGATTAAAAAATAATAAATGGATATACCTCACAATAATTTTATGCGACAAATAGAATTACTCAGCTAGGGGGTACAAAGTGTGAAAATAAGAAAGAATAAATAACAAAAAGATTACTAATTCCTCCTGTGATCCCTCACCCAAGTTTTGCATCTATAGATACAAAAGAACTACAAGCATGTGTGTAGCTAAAAAAGGAACCAATGATACTCAATACCTATAAAAGACAAACTGGAACATCTTCAAAAAAGATTTATTGAGAAACACAAAACAAATGTTGTCTGTTTACACAGTGGAGCCCAGTCCTGTCTACACAGTGATGTACCATCCAGTTTATACTATGGAGCACCATTCAGTTTTAGATCATGGAGTACCATCCTGTTTACACAGTGGAGTGTCTGTTTATTTTTTTTTTCTCTTTTTTTTTATTATTCGATATAATTTATTTACATTTCAAATGATTTCCCCTCTTCTAGCCCCCCCACTCCCCGAAAGTCCCGCAAGCCCCCTTCTCTTCCCCTGCCCTCCCACCCACCCCTTCCCACTTCCCCGTTCTGGTTTTGCTGAATACTGTTTCACTGAGTCTTTCCAGAACCAGGGACCACTCCTCCTTTCTTCTTGTACCTCATTTGATGTGTGGATTATGTTTTGGGTATTCCAGTTTTCTAGGTTAATATCCACTTATTAGTGAGTGTCTGTTTATTAACACAGTGGAATGCAGTCAGCTAACTGAGAGGCTTACCACACAGTTTACACAGTGGAACACCATACTGTTTACACAGTGCAATGCCATTCTTTACACAGTGCCCTATCTACACACTGGTGTATATTCTGTGTAGGTCAACTAGCAGAACATAAACATGTGCATCAATTAAGTTCTAGGTCAGATACGAGTTCTGAGCATGCAACAGCAAATAACAGACTTCATGGATTATAAATCCCTAGTTATTTATCTATGGGTTCAGAAATCCAGAAACTCATTATAATCTAGGAGATCATTCCATAAAGATATGTAAAGGATTATACTATATCAGTGATATGTTTTAATTGATTCTGGTGATAGGTACAGAGATTTTTCTTGAATTGAGAAAAATAATTCCAAAGAAATAGTTGCCCCATGAAAGAACATAACAACTGGTTATCTCCTATCACAGGCACAATGCTGAAACACACGTAAAAGTAACATTATGTATACTGAGCAGGATATATATATCTTGGATGTATGTATTAATATACATTGAAATATTACTGTAATAATTAACATATTAATATATATAATCCTTAATTAATATATTTTAAGAACTAATTATTGATTATATTTTAAATATTAATTATATTATATAGTTATAATTATATCATATAATCTTATATATCATGTATAATTATATGTAGCTATATGATATAATTCATATAATTACATATAATTTATATGTGATATATTATATATTATATAATTATATAATTATATATAATTAATATATATTCAGATATATATTAAATACATATATGCTACAGCAATTTATGAAAACATGGGCATGAATTTGATAGAGAGCACAGAAGGATATATGCAAAGGTTTGAAGGGAGAAAGGAAGGGAAAAGTAATTATATTAAAACAGCAAAACATTAAATAATTAAAAATAGCTTCAATGGTACATTCATGGTTTAAATATCTTTATGCTTTACAATGTTACTAAATAAACAGTGAAGAACCTTAGTTATTTATTTTGTACAGAGACAGAGATGGGTGCCAAGGAACAACCTTGGCTTGGACATGGGTTCTTAGAAAGGAGTGTCTGGGCAAGGTGAAAAGAATGACCCAAAGTCAAATTGTAGGTCCAAGCTTCATTCTTAGAGACAGGAGATGCTAGCGTGGACAATAAGATACCTGGGTGGCAATACCATGCCTGGCCCTGAACCTAAACTCCCTCTCTCCCAGGCTGAACTTGAACTCAGGAATCTGCTTGCCTTTGTAAGCATAAGCAAACAAAATACTTAGCTGGGTGGGGTCCTACCCTTCAATCACCACTTCCTAAACCTCTCTTTTTTTAATATTTTTATTTTCTATATTCTTTGTTTATATTCCAAATGATTTCCCCTTTCCCAGATCCCTCCTCCCCATATGTCCCAAAAATCTTCTCTCCACCCATTCTCCGATCAACTCCCTCCTTTTTCTCTGTCCTTATATTCCCCTCCAACACTAGATCAATTCTTTCCGGGATCAGGACCCTCTCCATACTTCTTCATGGGAGTCACTTGTTATGCGATTCGTGCCTTGGGTATTCAGAGCTTCGGGATTAATTAATATCCACTTATGAGAGATTGCATTCCATGTGTATTCTTTTGTGATTGGGTTACCTCACTTAGGATGATATTTTCCAGATCAAACCATTTGTCTAAAAATTTTGTGAATTCATTGTTACTAATTGCTGAGTAGTATTCCATTGTGTAAATATACCACATTTTCTGTATCCATTCCTCCTTTGAGGGACATCTGGGTTCTTTCCAGCTTCTGGCTATTATAAATAAGGCTGCTATGAACATAATGGAGCATGTGTCTTTATTGCATGCAGGGGAATCCTTTGGGTATATGCCCAGGAGAGGTAGAGCAGGGTCCTCCAGTTTTCTGAGGAACCGCCAGACTGATTTCCAAAGTGGTTGTACCATCTTACAGCCCCACCAGCAGTGAAGGAGTGTTCATCTTTCTCCACATCCTCGCCAACACCTGCTGTCTCTTGAGTTTTTGACCTTAGCCATTCTGACTGGTGTCAGGTGAAATCTCAGGGTTGTTTTGATTTGCATTTCCCTAATGACTAATGATGTTGAGCACTTCTTAAGGTGCCTCTCGGCCATCCGAATTTCTTCAGGTGAAAATTCTTTGTTTAGATCTGTACCCCATTTTTTTTCTTTTTGTATTTTTTTATTGATATATTTATTTACATTTCAGATGATTTCCCCTTTTCTGGACCCCCACTCCCCGAAAGTCCCATCAGTCCCCTTCCCTCCCCCTGTTTTCCCACCCAACCCTTCCCACTTCCCTGTTCTGATTTTGCTCTATACTGCTTCACTGAGTCTTTTCAGAACAAGGGGCCACTCCTCCGTTCTTCTTGTACCTCATTTGATGTGTGGATTATCTTTTGGGTATTCCAGTTTTCTAGGTTAATATCCACTTATTAGTGAGTGCATACCATGATTCACCTTTTGAGTCCAGGTTACCTCACTTAGTACCCCATTTTTAATAGGGTTATTTGATTCCCTGGGGTCTAACTTCTTGAGTTCTTTGTATATATTGGATACTAGTCCTCTATCAGATGTAGGGTTGGTGAATATCCTTTCCAATTTGTTGGTTGCCGTTTTGTCCTTTTAACAGTGCCCTTTGCCTTACAGAAACTTTGTAATGTTATGAGGTCCCATTTGTCAATTCTCGATCTTAGAGCATAAGTTATTGGTGTTCTGTTCAGGAACTTTTCCCCTGTGCCCATGTCCTCAAGGGTCTTCCCCAGTTTCTTTTCTATTAGTGTCAGTGTGTCTGGTTTTATGTGGAGGTCCTGAAAAAAAAAAACCATATGATCATCTCATTAGATGCTGAAAAAGCATTTGACAAAATTCAGCATCCTTTCATGCTAAAAGTCTTGGAAACAACAGGAATTCAAGGCCCATACCTAAACATCATTAAAGCAATATACACAAAACTGATAGCCAACATCAAACTAAACGGAGAGAAACTTGAAGCAATCTCACTAAAATCAGAGACTAGACAAGGCTCTCCTCTCTCTCCATATCTTTTCAATATAGTACTTTGAAGTTCTAGCTAGAGCAATTAGACAACATAAGGAGGTCAAGGGGATACAAATTGGAAAGGAAGAAGTCAAATTATCAATATTTGCAGATGACATGATAGTCTACTTAAGTGACCTGAAAACCTCTACCAGAGAACTCATAGAGCTGATAAACAACTTCAGCAAAGTGGCTGGTTATAAATCAACTCAAGCAAATCAGTTACCTTCCTATACTCAAAGGATAAGCAGGTTGAGAAAGAAGTTAGGGAAATGACAGCCTTCACAATATCCACAAACAATATAAAGTATCTTGGTGTGACTCTAACCAAACAAGTGAAAGATGTATATGACAAGAACTTCAGGTCTTTGAAGAAGGAAATCGAAGAAGACCTCAGAAAATGGAAAAATCTGCCATGCTCGTGGATCGGCAGGATTAATATAGTTAAAATGGCCATCTTGCCAAAAGCAATCTACAGGTTCAATGCAATCCCCATCAAAATCCCAACTCAGTTCTTCACATAGTTAGAAAAAGCAATTCTCAAATTCATCTGGAATAACAAAAAACCCAGGATAGCTAAAACTATTCTCAACAACAAAAGAAATTCTGAGGGAATCAGTATCCCTGACTTCAAGCAATACTACACAGCAATAGTGTTAAAAAACTGCATGGTATAGGCACAGTAACAGACAAGTGGACCAGTGGAATAGAATTGAAGACCCAGAAATGAATCCACACACCTATTGTCACTTGATCTTAGACAAAGGAGCTGAAAACATCCAGTGGGAAAAAGATAGCCTTTTTAACAAATGGTGCTGGTTTAACTGGAGGTCAGCATGCAGAAGAATGCGAATTGATCCATTCTTATCTCCATGTACTAAACCTAAATCTCTTTAACTCCTTCCTTAGTATCTTCCTGACAATCTGGCTCATAGTGCAGCTGCCTCTGTTCCTTTAGATCTGGGAAGCTCCTTATACAATTCATATAGCATCCTTATAATAACATGCATCATGTTATATAGTTGAGAGAATACATATTTTGACCTCACGTTTTCAGTGTTCTTTTCCATAGCCTTCTGGCTCTACCATTTTGCTGAGGCATTGGGCTCTTGACTCTTAAACCTGTGCTTTCTCTCATTATGATGGACTCATTAACCTTGGCAGAGAGAACAGTCCTTAAAGGGGGGACATGAAAATATGTACATTATAATATAAACAAACCTTATGCCCACAGGAGCCATCCACAATCATGGAGGCCCATGCCCTTCTGGCTCTGTTCTTGGGGCAGCAAACATGTCCTGCAGTCTCTACCAAGGCCAGGTCAGACTGGGAAGATGAGAGTTTTTTTCACTTTCTTTTTTTTTTTTATTCTATCCTTTTTTTTTTTTTTTTTTTTTTTTTACAGAATGAATTGTACAGTTGAATTAAGCATTCAAACAAAAAGAGGAAATTAATACTAGAAAGTAGAATATAGGATATATGGAATAAGATGGACACACAATAACATGTGACAGGTTGACATGGACAGGATTTTTCCTAAGCAGAACAGAATAATAAAGGCAATCAAGAGTTGCTTATCATGAGTTTTCTAACTAGGGTGAAAAACTTACTCGGAGGAACATCAGTCAAAACTATACTTCTGTTTGACTACATTTGCTTTTCTTTATTCTGTGACTAGATGGTTCTAGAATAGTGGAGACTCAACACAGTTTAGGAAGGAAGATGAATACCCTGGAGAGGGAAAATTGATTTTGATAAATACCGGTGTGCTAGAGAATATCTGCAAAGACAGTGTGGGTGTTTTGGTGCATTTTCAATAATATTGGTCATGTTCACTGACATGGATAGAGCAAGAATTCCTGGCTACACTTTATGGTTTGAATCCTGGTTCAAACGTTTCCTGATGCAAGACTCTTTACCAAACTGTTTAGTCTCCTGGAGATACTTATTTCCCCCATGTATAAATTGAGATAATCCTAGTACTTACCTCATAGGGCTTTCATGAAGATATCAAATTAATAAATGGCACCTAGAGAGTTTGGCATGAGTCACTGCAGCTATTTTCATTGTCATTGTTTTTAAGTTTCTAAATCAATAAATACACAATGCAGATTCACATGGCAGGAATCTCACAGAGCTATTATATCAGCATTTTGTTTTATAGATATTGAGCCTAGACATGTAGATACCTGGCTATAGATGTCAGAGTTTCTACTTAATCGTATTTGTCTTAAGCCTCATTCTTGTCTCTTTCCATACCCTGTACAAAGTAACTCAAAAAAGCCATTTTTATTTGGAATCCTCAACATCTAGTCATCTCTTGGGTTTTATCTTTCAAGTCTCCCAGTGATTGAAATTGATTGATAGCATTTAATAAATTATTCATAGATCCACTTAAACCCTTCAGTGAAGGTGTTAGGGTGTAATTTAATGTTTCGTTACTGTTGCTGTCCTGTGCAAAGTAAGACTTGAATCTTCTACAATTTTCAGTTTGACAAACTCTTGCTCAACTTCTGACTATCCCCTTGGCAGAGCTGAAAACCCTTTGATTGTAACTTGCCACGTGAGCTGAGAGTGTGTCGAATATGGCTGATGACTTTCCTCTTTGTGTCAGTTTTCCATTATTGTGTTGTCCAATGATCCAATGGACATTGGATCCCTCAAGATGAGGATGGGACTTGTCATTATTGTCATTTCAATCCTGTGGAAATTTATGCAACAGGATGAAGGACTTTCTGGGGCTCTTAGAGAATATCAGTGTCATTCCTAGGAATAGGACTTGGAATACCCTAGACCACACCACCACATTAACCATTAACATTTTCCTTTATTATGTCCTTAGTGAATGGATTTCCATAATATTCTGCTGTAGACTTTAGCATTACAGACTGTAATCTTCATCAGTGTCTTAGTGTTGCTATGAGAAAACACATGATGGCTAAAAGCCACCTGGGAAGGAAAGGGCTTATTTCATCGTATGCTTGCTGGTAACAGGCTATCAGAGAAGAACTTCAGGACACAAACTCAGGCAAGGCTAGAACCTAGAGGCAGATACTGAAGCAGAGACCATGAAGGAGTTCTGCAGTACTGACTTGCTCTTTATAGACTGTGTAGTCTGCGTTCTTATTCAAAACAGGAACACCTGCTCAGGGTTTGTAGTGCTCACAGGGCACTAGATCCTCCTACATTAATCATTTATCAAGAAAACATCTCACAGATTTGCATACACTGTGATGGAGGAATTTTCTCAATTGAAAATCCCTCTTCCCAAGTGACTCTAGCTTGTGTCAAATGGCCTAATGATGATGATGATGATGATGATGTTGAAGAAAGAACAAGATGATGATAATGATATAATAATAATAACTTTTAAAACCCAGCACAGCCAGAAACACACATTCATTACCTGTCAGATATAGAATGTACAAAGATGCCTCTGTTGAACATTCAAGTACAGTAATTAGTACTTGTATGTATAAACATTTTTTATGAGTGGAGAAAAATAATGACCAAATCTTCAAGAACCTATTTCTATTTCCAAGCTTGTTTAATGGGTTGATAGCCTACAATTTACTTAACACACTCACATAATACTTTTGATTCCAGAAGTAGTGAGTTGTGTCTTCATTTATGTGCCTTGCCATATGCCAGGGGGAATAAAGGCTGCTCTGCTATTAAACTCTGCATAGGACACATTTCCTAAGAGAGGAAGAACGAAAAAAAAATATTTTCGGTTGCTAAGAAAGAGAAGTTGTATAGCTCACTAATTAAAAATGTAGCCTTTGGGCTGGAGAGATGGTTCAGTGATTAAGAGCAGGAACTGTTCCTGAGAAGAACCCAAGTTTAGTTTCTAACTGTCTGTTACCCCAGGTCCAATGGGACGTTCACCTCTGGTGCTCCCAGCCGTTGGCACTCATGTGCTCATAAACTAATTCTCTCTCTCTCTCTCTCTCTCTCTCTCTCTCTCTCTCTCTCTCTCTCTCACACACACACACACACACACACACACACACACACACACTTTAAAATAAAATAAAAAATTTAAATTCTAGCTTCAGGAAGTTTCATCTTAGTCTTCAAAGAAAATGAAATGAGAAATGACAGTGTGCTAGAAATATTAATATATGTCGATAGGTTGTCTTTGAATAAGAATTATATGTCAGTTTAGAGCATTTAATACATGACATGTTCATGCTAAGGAATCTAAGAGAAATTTCACATCGGAAAGCCTTGTTGTTGGTTGTCTTTGCTACACTGGAAAACAGGCAAGGTATCCCAGTCCGGAGTGCTTCGTTGACACCATGGTGAGATTCTAATAATAAATGACATACAATATGTATTGATTCTCTGATTTATACTTTTGTTTATATTTTCTACTTAACATTATTTCAATTATTTTAAAAGATGTGGTCTCTTGAGATGTAGCCCTGCATGGTCTAGAACTCTTTATGTACTCCAGGCTGGGCTTAAACCACCAGAGATCTGCCTGCCTCCACCTCCACCTCCGCCTCCGCCTCCACCCCTGCCTCTTGAATGCTGAGATTAATCCAGCCTTATTTTTTTTTCTTTAACACAGCTAAGCTTTTGTTATTATATAGCATTGATTCACTAACTAATGTGTTTACTGTTTTGAACCTAATATTCAGAGAATCACAAAGTTTTCTTTCTTTCCTATCTATAGATGTCCATTCACTAGAAACCAGAAATAATTATAGATATCATGTTCTATATAAATAATCTAATGAGAAACTTCAACATGCATGTTTTGTCCTTTTCAAGACCCCCTCTTTTCACATGCTACTAGAAAATATCTTGAGATTCTAGTATGTGTTAATATGTGTATAAATATATATGTGATATGTTTATGTCTATTGTATCTCTTTAGTGTACATGTTATATTTCTATGTGTGCTTACATGTGTGTGTGTGTGTAGTTGTATATGAGTGTGTTTGTGTGTCTATCTGGGCTGTCAGTGTATTTGGATTTAACTATGTGTGTATGACTATGTATATGTGTGTGTGAGCATACGTGCGTGTGTGTATTGCTGGGAGTAGACCCAGACCTAACTTGCTTCACAATGTAACTGCAAAGAGCGTCATAAAGTTTTATGGACTTCAAAGTATCTAATCATTTTTACCCCTAGATTTTTTTTTCTAATTCACAAAGCTGATAGTTTCCAGGCACTGAGGTTGAGAATTTGGTGGTGTCAGAGTTTACATGGTTTCTTACCAAAGCTTCATTTCAGATGCAATGGGAAGCTGCAATTTGCATGCCATTATGAATGTAACATATTCACAGAGGCCTATCATGCCGAAGCAGATAATGTTTGCTGCTTGAGACCTCTAGACCTGGTATGCTAATGAGGGAGGTTGTCCTTCATAAATCCTTCCCTTCACTCTCAATTCTTCCATGTGAATACTGTGTATGCTAATATGGATCTGAAGACACGGCATGTACAAATTATACATACCACCTATGTATTTTATAATTATTATATGCTGTAATTGTTTATGAATCTATATATGGTGTTTATTTAAGGAACAATATGTACATATATAATATGTATACATAAATGTTTAAGTAGATGATAGATAAGTAGCCAATACTATTTCAAGTGAGTTTTAACTACATCTTTTCAAGTATTCTATTAATATAATTAAAAGTATATGAAGTATATGCATTTTTAACAAATGTGATACCTCAGATTCAATTTTAATTAATTTAAATTTTGGTACATTAGGAATTTGTAAAGTAGTAGGCCATTTTATAAAGGAGAATTCAAACATCAGACACCAAATTCTACCTTCACAATTTTAAATGTAATTGTAAGCATTTGCAAACAAATGCTTAAAATTGTGTAACTTTTCCCATCTGAGCCAAACAGGAAAGTTTTGACTAGACAACTTAAGCTCTAGGTACCGTGATTTTTTAAGTAAAATGTTTGTATAAAGTCCAGTCGTGACAACTTCTTCCTAAAGAGCTGCTCTGTAGGAGAATGGTTTTAAAATCAAATTATTACATTGTAGGCCAAGATGACTCAACTGCCTGAGGCAGAAAAGGAAAAGATTGCCGAGCAAGTTGCTGACTTCAAGAAGGTGAAGAGCAAACTGGATGCCGAGATTGAGATATGGGACGACACGAGCAACGACATCATCGTTCTCGCCAAGAAGATGTGCATGATCATGATGGAGATGACCGACTTCACCAGGTCAGTGCCTGGGAGAGATGGTGTGATAAGCCATGGATGGCGGTCACGTGATTGTCATACCGCCGAAATGTCTGTTTCTCTGAGTGGCAAGGGGAAGTACAAATATAGAATTGGGAGGTTACAAATGTACAATTCCAGAATTGTTGTAAAAATAGCACAATTTCTTATACAGCTATTACCTCGTGCTTTCTGACCTTCCTACTCTTAGATTACATTGTATCATACTCTCACAGCTAGATACTCTGTAGCAGAGATTACATTGTATCAATCTAACATGTCTCTAACTGTCAACAGAAATGGACAACTAGGGTGTGTTTGATTGATACCTATTGAGTGATTGATACCTATTGCTCCCTCATGGGGATTTGTGGCCCCTGGCATTCCTGAGATTGCAAATCAGTGTCTTTGAAACCCCAGTGAATATTAATGGGTATGAAGGAAGTATGCATTGTCTATGGAGAAGCAACATAAATATTCTAAAATAATTGTGAAACTCTGTGGTAGCACAGTCTGACTGGCTTGTTCTCTGGTAGTCACCATGGCTATGGGAGCCTGTACATGTATCCTGTCAACTGAAGGGACTTCAAAGCTCCCTTATTCCTGCCTGCAACATTGGGGCTCATGTCCAGTGGCTGCAGGATGGTTACCTAAAAATGAGAATTCCCCAGGGAGTAAAATACTGACACTGGTCCCTGATCTTTTGTATTTCTGAAACCAAGTCTCAGAGCCTTGTTTCCTCTATTTTCTGGTCCTAACTGACTGTACCTGTCACCATTATTAACTAGCCCCAGGTCATGGTGGTGGTGGGATGAAGCTGTATGATAAATATTCCAGTAGGATGCCAAGAAGTTTGCAAAGACCTGACTTTGTAAGGCTACCCACAGAGAAAAAAAGGTCCTGAGTGAGGGCAAGAAGCAGAAGCCCAGACTCAATAAAATAAGGAGATAAAGGCAACTGTAGAAGTTTGGTGTGATGGTCAGATGTAAACAGGAATAATTTACTGAGGTTAAGGTCAATGACCCGGATTCACTTGCCCAAGATACCTTAGCATGGGATAGCATTAAGCATGTGTCCTCAGTGAGGAAGTCTTCTCGGTGACACTGTCCTATTCTGGGAGCACTCTGATGAAGGTTCTGATGCCTGTGTTGCTCTGAGTATGCATCTATGGAAAGTCCTTTAGCCCTTCATGAGCTCGAACCGACTTACTGAAATATTACAGTAAATGGACTCCTGAGAGTGCTGCTATGTGCAACTAATGAGAACAGCTTGCTATCTAGGATTTGGGTCTTCCTAGGCAAAAAACTTGCCTTGCTATTGAGAATGGGTTGAAAAGTGGACCATGAGTCACATGCATGTGGAAACTGGATCCTGATGGTGAGGAGAACCAGACCCTGGTATCAGAACACTTTTCCTGGCATGGGATTGTACTGTGTGGGCGAGCCTTCAATAAGCACAAAATCTTTATGAGAACATATTTCGCAGTTGCCTAGCTGTCTACACCCACCCTTTAGGGGAAAGGAGGTCATTAAGGGAAACAGAATGTGGAAAACAGGTTGCAAATGTCTTCATATAATTAACCAAAGAGCAGCAAGATGTGGAATGCCTCTCTTACCAGTTGTTCAAAAACACAAACCTGAAACACAACTCAGACTTCATATAGCTACAGAAGTCACAGAACAGAAAATTTCCCTGGGCAGGACAAGTTACATGTAGGAAATTATTGTTATCATGATGCCGTATAGGTGAAAAAACTGTTATGATGGTACAATGCGTAAATGTGATTTTAAATCTTAACTGGTAACACCCATTGCCTTTCAGGCTTAAGAGTGAGAAAGAGTTTTCAAACGTTAAACACAGGAAGTAATAAATCGAATGACCTAAAAATGCTGTTTCGGTGGAAGGTTCTAAGCAAAATTAAAATGAAAAGATAAACATGTGTAACAAGGACTGCTATTCTGTGATACTTTTCATCTAAATGAGAAAAGACATGCTCAGATAAATCACGGCTTTGTTAGGACCCTACTACTAAGTACTTGAAGATATTTAATGGAAAAGTAAGCAAGATAGTGTACACTTGTTCGAAATGTTGTTGTTGTTGTTGTTGTTGTTGTTGTTGTTGTTGTTGTTGTTTTAAGCCAACATAGAAAATATGTTGGGAAAAGCAAACTTTAGTAGATGCCTTAATTTGGAATGTTCTGTGCGCTGGTAACCTTGGTGTGTTTTCTTAACTATGTACCCTGTATCTGTATCTCTAGTTCACTTCAGGTAAAGTATTTGCAAAGAAGAATTTAAAATAGGACTCTTTAAAAATTAATTCAACCAGTATTATTTGTTGATTCCTGTTTTTGTTTAATATTTAATTTGCACCTGGACAATCTTAGACACACACAGAGTACATGCTGACCATGTTCCCCCTTCATATGCATCTCATCTGTCTGTTCCCCTCTTTCCCAAAAGTCTTTCCCTCACAGTCATGTCTTTTTCTCTTTGGTATTAGAGTGAGCTTTTGGGGCTTGGTGGGTTCAGTAGTGGGTACCCAGCTAAAGACAATGACTCTCTTCTCTTATCAAGGGACAGTGAACATACTCTGCATGACAGGAACCATATAGTCCTCTTCAGAATGCCATGTTTGTATAAATTGGAGGACTTTCTGAACTAGGAAAAGTACAACAGACATCAAGTCAATTTTTTAAAAGGATTTTACTGGAATGTAAACTATTCAATGATACAGCAAAGTACTCTGACCTACATTTTATGAAACAATACCCCGTGGCTGTGCTGGTCCTGTTGATGCTTTGTTTTGCTTAGTATGACAATTATCCTCTAAAGCAGAATTTGGTCCGATCTTATATTCTACTGAAAGAAAATGCACTTCTCAAAGCTAAAAGAGAGTGAGGATGCCACTCCAAATTTCACAAGAGAGGATGAAAATTAAATTCATATAATACATAGCATTTCTTTATGAATGTCTTTTGGTTATCAGTTTCTATTTTCCCATTTAAAACTCTCGACTTTTTTTTCTAGTCAGAGCTTGTTGCTTGATAATACCCTCTCTTTCCTTTTCATACATAGGACAATTGAGTTTTGGTCTATGCTCTGCTGTCTGCAGGCAGAAATTCTAACAGTCTTTTTGTCTCAGTATCTCGCCATCTGTCTGTCTCTTGCCTTACATATCTTCCCTTTCTCCCTTTTCCTCCATTTCCCCCAGTTAATAAATATTCACATTTATGCAATATAGACAGGTAGATGGCTCTATATAGGAATCAAGCCTAGTCTGTAGTATTAAACATTAATATATTTTACAGTCTCATCATGAATGATTTCATCATATAGAATCTTTTAAAAGTTGTTGACTCTGTGTATGCCAAATATGTAATCATTTTTTGAAAAACAGTTTCTTATTTAACTTGGATTGTTCCCTAAGCAAACAAGCAGTTTGATAGGTTATTTCTCTACTGGTGAAATGAGCCAATCCAAACCAAATTAGATTATATGTAATACATGCTCCACTACATGCTCATAGTAGCCCTATTTATAATTGTTGTATTCCTTAGCTGCCTGCAGCTATTACGAACTGGGTTGCTGGAACAGAAGCTGAGGGATGGATGGGGAAGGGGCAAAAAGAAAGAAGGGCCAAGACAATGTTTCACTGATCAAGGCCTGAACTTTAATGTTGGTCAGACCTTTTTAACAGTTTGGGCAAACCCTTCCCCCCAGTCTCAAGGAGATATCTGAGAAATCATTGGCTCCTCTTCTCAGTGGGTCGCCTGCTGGGGTTAAAGGACTTCATGTCTCACACCTCCCAGGATGTTTCCAGGTGAGACTGCCCTGAGGCAGCCTTGATTTCCAGGAGAAAGCAGCTGTATGGTTCTCAGAAGAACAAAGGCCAGGGATAACACAAGCAGAAGGCTGGGGGTGGCAGCCAGGAATGTCTCAGGTTGGTGAGATGGGCTGAAGAGCCCAGCTCAATGCTGTGGGGGAAGGGACATATAATATCCAGAAGCTGGAAAGAACCCAGATGTCCCTCAACAGAGGAATGGATACCGAAAATGTGGTATATTTACACAATGGAATACTATTCAGCTATTAAAAACAATAAATTCATGAAATTCTTAGACAAATGGATGGAACTGGAGAATATCATCCTAAGTGAGGTAACACAGTTACAAAAGAATACTTATGGTATGTACTTACTGATAAGTGTACCTAGAAGCCTAGAAGCTTGCAATACCCAAGACACAATTCACATATCAAATGATGCCCTAGAAGTAGTGGCCCCTGGAAAGGCTCAGTGCAGCAGTGTATGGGAATACCAGGACAGGGAAGTGGGAAGGGGTGGATTGGGGAACAAGGGGATGGATGGAAGAGGGCTTATGGGACTTTTGGGGAGGGGGGGGGATCCAGAAAAGGAGAAATCATTTGAAATGTAAATAAAGAATATATCGAATTTGAAAAAAAAAAAGCAGGCTTATTGGGGGAAGCTACTTTTAGGATGAGTTCACTGGCCCTAAGGATTGAGGCCAGAGGTGTCACCATGAGGAGAAAGAAGGGAGGAAGAGGGGAAGAGAGAGAGTAGAAAGGTTCATGCAGAGAGAGAGAGAGAGAGAGAGAGAGAGAGAGAGACAGACAGACAGACAGACAGACAGACAGACAGACAGACAGACAGAGAGGCAGAGACTCTGGGGAAGGGCACCCCAGTCTCTGGGCTCAGAAGATAAAGGTCTGGCATAGGGACTGATAGATCCTGGGAGGAGCTGGAGACCAGGTCTATTTCTATATGTAAACTATGTACTTCAGTCCCTTGTCCTGGCCTGAAACCAAACAGAGGCAACTGCATTTCCATTCTTTCACACAGACTTTCCCAAAGTTAAGAGGGAATTATCTCCTCATCATACAAATTAAATTTTTCTGATGCCTAGAATTTCACTCTTGTAAGATTCACAAACAAGAGTACATTTAAAATGACATAGTAGAATCTGGTCTTGGTTACTGTTCTATTGCTACGAAGACACACCATGACCTTGTAACTGGGGTTTGCTTACAGTTTCAGAGGTTTATCCCAGAACTCTGAGAGGCAGAGGCAGAGGCAGAGGCAGAGGCAGAGGCAGAGGCAGAGGCAGAGGCAGAGGCAGAGGCAGAGGCAGAGGCAGAGGCAGAGGCAGAGGCAGAGGCAGAGGCAGAGGCAGAGGCAGAGAGGCAGAGGCAGAGGCAGAGGCAGAGGCAGAGGCAGAGGCAGAGGCAGAGAGGCAGAGAGGCAGAGAGGCAGAGAGGCAGAGGCAGAGGCAGAGGCAGAGGCAGAGGCAGAGGCAGAGGCAGAGGCAGAGGCAGGCAGATTTCTGAGTTTGAGGCCAGTCTGGTCTACAGAGTGAGTTCCAGGACAGCCAGGGCTATACAGAGAAACCCTGTCTCAAAAAATAAAAAGACAAAAAAAAAAAAAAAAAAAAAAAAAGCAGGCAGACATGGGGCTTACAGGTAAAGGAGCTAAGTCAAAGAGCTGAGGGTTCTACATCTGGATCTGCAGGCAGTAGGAAGCAAAGGACTCTGGGCTCTGTATGGGCTCTTAAAATCTCAAATCCTACCCCTGGGGGGCACACTTCCTCTAGTAAGGCCACATCTCCCAATCCTTTCAAATCGTGTTACTTCCTGTTGACCAGACATACAAATCTACTAGCCCATAGGGGCCACTCTCATTCAATCTATCACAAACATATTATATGTTAGATTTCAGTAAAGCTGCTGCCTGTCCTTTGACATTAGCATATGTCTAGAGAAAGATGAAAATACTCCAAGGAGAATGTATTGATGAACTGACAACAGAAGGTGACAGGGTCCAAGCAAGAAGAGTTGCTGCAATGCTGAACACAGTTCTGGGTCACAGTGATTTGGTACATTGATGATTAGAGACATAAAATCCAGGGGCTTGAAATTAAGGACTCCAGTCGATTTTGACTTTTGAGGGTGCAGGAAATATGGGGACAGGTAACCAGAGATATACCCATACTGGCGAAATACGACTAATCCCAAAGAAATGGCAGACAAATATAACACATACCAAACTTATCCTCATGGCCACCTAGAATGTCAGTCGCTAGAAAACTAGAAGTTCGTTCTATTGAGGGAAGAGAATGCTCCTGG
Organism: Apodemus sylvaticus; assembly: GCF_947179515.1. Lineage (NCBI taxonomy): Eukaryota > Metazoa > Chordata > Mammalia > Rodentia > Muridae > Apodemus > Apodemus sylvaticus. The sequence continues at coordinate 22,657,231 of NC_067490.1, read as the reverse complement.
CTTCAACGCCTTACCTAGGAAGAGGAAGATCCCTACTCCCCAGTTGCCAGGAGAATGCAAGATGGTATTGCAGGTAAGAATCCAAACAGTTCATAAGATATCCCATTTCTCTATGAAGCAAATCCAAAATTGAAAATAAAACTGATGTGACCTTCTTAGAAGGGGGAACAAAATACTCACAGGAGGAGATACAAAGTGTGGATGAGAGTCTGAGGGAAAGACCATCCAGAGACTGCCCCACCTGGGGATCCATCTCATATACAGTTACCAAATCCAAACACTATTGTGGATGCCAACAACTGCTTGCTGACAGGAGCCTGATATAGCTGTCACCTGGGAGGCTCTGCTAATGCATGACAAATACAGAGGGGGACACTCTCAGCCAACAATTGAACTGAGCACAGAGTCCCCAGTAGAGAAGCTAGAGAAAGGACCCCAGGAGCTGAAGGGGTTTGCAGCACCATAGGAGGAACAACATTATGAACCACCCAGTACCTCCAGAGATCCCAGGGGTTAAACCTCCAACCAAAGAGTACACATGGAGAGACCCAAGGCTCTAGATGCATATGCAGCAGAGGATGGCCTTGTTGGACATCAAAGGGAGGAGAGGTTCTTGTTCCTGAGAAGGCTAGATGCAACATTATAGGGGAATGCCAGGACAGGAAAGCGGGAGTAGATGGGTTGGTGAGTAGGGGGAGGGGAGATGGGTTAGGGGGTTTGGGGGAGTGGAAAGCAGGGAAGGGGACAACATTTGAAATGCAAATAAAGAATGTATCTAGTAAAAATATATATAATAAAAAAACTGATGTGCAATAATTTTAAAAGATTCAAAATTTAGAATACCATCTACCTGCATCTTTCCACTGATGATAATATATGAGGGAGTATATTTAATAAACATATTTTAGAAAGTTGAATCAAAGAGGCCAGAGCCTGAGAGCAGTAACGGGTGAATGATACAATGAGTTGATAAAAATTTGGGGCATAGCAGCCAATAGATTAAAAACCAAACAAAACAAAAGAACAAAAAAGACTTAATTGATCACATATAAACTATTCCAAGAGGAAACTAGTCAAAGAAAAACATTTAAAAATCACATTTAAAAAGCCAAATAACTTCTATGAGATAAATTGTAGGCATTTGAGAAAATATCTGTGAGGTAATGCTAATGAAGTAAAATATGAGAGAAAAACAGGTTGAAATGACATCATGGCAAAGATAACCACAGCACACATAAAATTAAACATGTGAAGAATGCGGATAGAAGGAATAAGTCTATATTTTCAATATACAAAATGAAATCTCAATTTGCATATCAAACGTCTTACCTATGCCTGGGGTACTGAAGCTGGAATGGTCCTTAGTTAACATAGGTTTTATAAACTATCTTATAGCGCGAAATATTAAAAAACATCCTATGCTATCACTAGCTGGGCACTGGCCAGCAGGCCTCGGCCTGTCTCCAGCCCCAGCAGACAGACTGAGACTGAATTTTGTCCCTTTATCTAGGACCTGTCTCACCCAGGCTGGCTCTGTCTCTCTAGAGCTCCAAAATCGTTCTCTCCTCTCAGTTCACTAAGTTCCCATGACTGACTATTGCCATATTATGCCCCAGCTTCCAAATTCTCGTAGATGACTGGCGTGCACCCTTGCACACCATACTCTGCTGTCTTAAGGAACCCAGTTGAGTCACCAGTCACCGCATGAAGGAAAACACAACACAATCTTAGTTTAGACTCAACAATTGCTGGGAGAAGAACCTAGCATCCTAATTTTGTAAACTACTCTATGTTAGAAATCCGTCAGTGATGGATCTGCCACTTGAACTGACAGCCTCTGGCTACCTACATTCCATATGTCTCTCTTGCTCCCATCCAAAAAGGTCTTTCCTTTCTCCTGCCTCCCTCTACCTTTCCCCAATGCCTAAGTCCTGCCTACTCACCCAATAATTGGTCCCTTGTAATGTTTAATTATTAGGGGAAAATTCCTACCACAATATCTCATACACAGAATAGCATCCAATATACACATATGTGAAACAACACAATGAAACCATTTGAATCACTCAGGAAGAGAAACCCTTCTTGCTACAAAGGCACATAAACACACCATGTCTATTCTCATCTTTGTAAACTCTGGCATGTCTCAACCTGCTTTAGTCTTTGTTATCTGCAGATTCTAACCTAGGCTGCTTCTGTGTCTTCTCCTCTCCCATTCTGCTTGCCCTACCTTTCTAAGATGTGGTACTTCAATATAAGTGTTTTCTTTTTTTTTTCTATCTGAAGCCCTCGTTGGCATGGATTTTTTTTTAAAGTAATTCATCTCTTATATGTGTGTTAGTCATAACTGAGCTCCCCACCATGTAGAAAATCACATCTGCCTAGCTCTCTTTTATTCCCCATTAACCCCCATTCCTGTATCTTCTTTGAATTTAATGATGCTACCTATACTTATATTGTATATCTGAAACATTCTTCCTTAGAACCATCTATAGGTTGATTCTGAAAGACCTGGTATAATATTGATATAATTAGGATAGACAGGAAAAACACAGAAGAACATACATTTAACAGCAGAAAGCTAAATTAGATCTATGGCATGGAATGGAAAGAAACCTTAGCTGAGCTGCAGTGAAATATCAGGCAGAGCCTGGAGTAGTGGAACATGCTTTTAATCCCAGCACTGGGGATGCAGAGACAGGCAAATGATCTTGAGGACAGCCTGGTCTAAATAGTGAGCTTCAGGACAGCCAGGACCACGTAGTAAGTCTCTGTGTCTGTCTCTGTCTCTCATTCTCTCTTTCTCTCTGTCCCATGAAAATATTTATATGAATGAGGAGATATAAAAATATGTGAAATGTATCTCTCTCTATATATATACACATGTATAGTATTTATATAGATATATAAATATGCATATATGTCACATACATATATACATGTGAATATAGACAGATGCATGTGTACATATGTGTATGTACATAATGAAAGAACATTTCAATGACCACCAAGAAATCACAACATACAAAGATATGTACTGGACCAGAGTTAAAGAAATGTCATGGAGTAACCAGTAAAGAATTCTACATAAAAAAGATGCTAGTGCCAGTGACTGAATAATATCACTAAGTGCCAAGACAGAGAAGGCGGATTCCTAAAAGACATTTACCAAAGAATGATGGATGCTTTCAAAAGACTCAAAGTAGTGACTTATAGAAGGATTTGGCTAGGGTAGTTTTTTGATATATCTAAAAGAGTGGATAACTATGTTTTAGCTTTCAAGAAATATATGAAAGAGAAGGGATAGCATTTTGTCCCTTTATCCAGGGCCTGTCTCACCCAGGCTGGCTCTGTCTCTCTAGAGCTCCAAAATCGCTTTGTCCTCCCAGTTCACTAAGTTCTCATGACTGACTATTGCCATATTATGCCCCAGCTTCCAAATTCTAGTAGATGACTGGCATGCACCCTTGCACACCACACTCTGCTGTCTTAAGGAACCCAGTTGAGTCACTGCATGAGATTGAGAAATGAAGAGCCACCAATAAGATGGAAAGACAGACAATATATATATATTGGGAAGAGATATTCTCCAGAAGATGAGGAGGAAAAGGATGGTGATGGTGATGATGATGATGATAATGATGATGATAACAAGAAATGTGAGAATAAACCTACATGAATTTACATCTCTATTTCTTCTATATTGTCTTTAGTGAGTTATCTGAGCATCATGAGTCCCAGAGTGAAATGTCATGTTCATATAATGTGTAAATGGATTGAGTCTATTATCCTCTTTATAGCACAAGATTCCTGTCCCTTTTTGTTCAGTTGACTCAGTTTTGGATTATCTAGTCCATGATTTCTCCATATCCCCTGTTTAGGTATCCACCCTGAGTATAAGTTTTATAAAATACATATGTTTGACTTATAGCTAGAATTTAAAGGATAGATTCATCATAGATTTCTATAAATTCAAGATATATTGAGATACATTTACTCGTCATGTCAGACTAGTGTTAAACAAAGAAATTACAGAAGAAAGACAACCAGGAAAGTAACAAGGGACTTAAAAAATACCACCACCAAAATCTCCAAAAGTAGTAAGGTCAGCATGAGCTAAATGCTTTGAGTCTCCTGTGTTTCACAGCGTTGTTAAATCAGTTTAATTTTAAAATTCGACGTTGGAGTTTCAGCTTCCCTGTGGTACTAAGAAGAAGCATTGCCAAGTAGAGTCATGTTTTTGTCACTGTGACCATTTATGTCCTTGACTTCTGAAGGGAGTTGATCCAACTGGGCTCACAGTTTCAAGGGATAAGGCACCATGTTGTAGCCATTTGGTCCTAAAAGCAGATGTTTACCTTTGCTTCTGTTGCTCACTGCTAACCAGACCAAAGTCAGATATTTGAACAAGAGTCAAAGCTCACACAGATAGCCCTTCTATTAACTATGCCACAGTCCCAAACTGTGGAACCTTCTACACCAACTGGCGAGCAAGTTAATCATTCCATTTTCCATGGACCAGCTTGAAGGACCATGTAGGTAGGGCACTTCAGCCTGTGGTCTTAGTCAAGTAAAGCTGTACACTCTGAGTTTCCGGTCTATTGAACTAGTAGATCCTAAATTGCATTGTTGGAAATATTAGCCATAAAAAATGAAAACAGACGGGACAAGTATGATCAAAGAAGTTAGAAAAAACCTTCTGTTATTTGGAGGCATCCCCTGGAAAAACAATATCGAAAACAAAGAAACCAGTTTATGTGACAGACTAGACAAAACGGGGAGCAGAGCAAGGAGAGAGGTGAGAGTCACAACCAGTTAAGATCCCGGAATTCAAGATCAATTTTTAAATACCTGTATTATGCTTTGTTACACAGAGAATTGCATAATACATTTCTTTTAATCCTAGGAGTCTTTATGACAACAGTATGACAAAACACTACCTTATCATTACCGACTGATAAAATTGAAAAGGTAGAAATTAAAATAGAAGATGAAAGCATAGAAAAGGGAATCTACTAGGAAAATTTAAAATATAATCTCACTATTAGTTTTGTTCATATACCAGAGTTTCTGATACAGATACAGACTAACCTTTTTGAAACATTAAACTTATATAGCAAGTAGACATGGCAAAATTATCTTTCCTGTAATGTAGAAGCATATAATGATCTATTTTTCTAGAAACAATGGAAGATTAGAAGGAAGATCTATCTTTCTCTATCTGTAACAATTTTTTACAAGTGACTAATGAGCACCAGGACATAAGAGGCAATGGCAAATGACTTCCCTTTGCTGGGTGACATGGTATGTGCAACACTGGGAGCAAACCAGATATGCCAAATTGGCATGATGACCTTTTGGACCCCCTTTAAATCTTATTTTTGATACTATATTCAATTACAACATTCTCTATTCCCTTTTCTTCTCTCCAAACCTTCCCACATATGCCTGCTCTCCTTCAAATTTATGACCTCTTTTTTTAAAATCAAATATTACTGCATTTTATGTACATTTCTATATACATATTATTCTCTAGTATGAGCTACTGAGTCCATGAAATGCTTGTTGTCAAAGATGACCATTTGACACCGAACAACAAATTGGTATGCTTTTCCCTATTCCGGATTTACTCAGTTCCCTGAGGTCCTGCGGTAGGGCTGAGGCCTTGCGGACTGTCCTCATGCAGTTTGCCAGGTTTGTGGGTGTCATACTTGAATGGCCAAGTTGGCAAGACTCTATGAGTATAGCTTCTGATGAGACAGGAGACACAATGTCACAGCAGAGTCCTTGACCCTCTGGCTCTTACCTTCTCTCCACCCCGTCCTCTGCAATGTTCCCTGAGCCTTAGGTATGAGGGGTTTTTGTACTACTATCCATGGGGAATGGAATCCACAACTGTGGATATTGTTCAGTGGTGGTTTTTTGTAGTGATGTCTCTAATAACAATGGACCTAAAAATGTAAAAGTTAAGGCAATCAACTATGAATCTATACTTGTTCATTTTCACTGTCTCGACCATTTTAACTAATGTTTTCCACCTAACACATTTATCAGGAACAGAGTGAACAGATTGCCTCTATACTTAGTTGAGAAGATGTTAGTTTTATCTAGAATCCTAGGCTAGTAAGGCATTTACATAGTAACAAGAGTTACTAGAATGCATACAGAAAGAAGATGGATGGGTTCCACACTAGGAAACATTGGAAATTCTTTTGAAAGCAAAAGAAAGAGCAAGGTCAGAGCATGTCACATGAGAGGTATGAGTTTACCCTCTCTGAGTGCAAAACTCATAAAAAGCAATGTCTTAATGAAATCCTTTCAATCAAGACTGAAGGTATTCTGATACATCAGTAACTTTGAGGATGTTCTGAAGCACAGCTAGGGTGCAATAAGAGAATTCACAAGTACACTGCCTTGGAATCCATTGGAATACACCCATTCCTAGTTTTGCAAACGATGAACACACACACTCTCACAATCTATAGGTGTAAAAAGGCATATTTTGTGTCCACACTTCAATAAAGGAAGATCTGCAATATCCATTTTAGAATCTTAAAAATGACTCCAACATAAATGGAGTCTAGAGACAACTGAGTTTTGCTTCATATAACCTGTAAGGATCCTGTAAGTGCTTTAAAATGAATGCAATGGTTTTTTTTCTTTTACTTCTTTCTTAATGTCCACTTTTCTTCTTGTACGTGATATTTTCTCTGCAGTTAAATTTTACATGAAAGTGTGTACAGAGCTTTCATCACATCAAATTTGCATCACAGTTAATTTAGTTGTTTGTAGTTAGATATTCACCATGGAGGCCATAGTAATGTGACATTTAGCAGCAAATAGTCTCTCATTTGACACATGCTATGTGCTTCGCAAATGCTAAGTGGCTATGTAATGTATCTGTATCTGTATATAATATTTATATTTAAATATATAAATTGCCTCTTCTAATATGATTTTTTTCATTTACTGAATTGCAGTTTTAATAGAGTGCCATAGTCAACCAAAAAATCTACAATATCGGTTTCCCTATGAAAAATACACATACATTCATGGTTTTTTTTATCCTACATATAGGTTAATGATTGCATTCAGCAGTTCATTGTTGAAAGGCTATAAGACAGTAATAAAAAGTTTTTAAAGTATTGATAAAAATTGAGAAAAATACATATCCAAAAATGATACCTCATTGGGTAAAGATGGTTGCCGCTAAGCCTGAAGACCTGAGTTCGATTCCCACTATAGAAGAGAGGGCAAAACAGTGCTCAAGCCATAGAAGTGAAGGCATAAGGTTGCATGATTATTTGATGGAAGAACAGAATGTGGGGAACACTGATTAAAACCTGGGCTGGAAAGAACTTTTTAAAGACCATTCCTAGGGACCAGCCAGGTCACAGAGTTCTATTAGCTCCCCTAGACACACGAGCCACCACCATGGAACTCACAACAGAAGGTTCTGGGGAAGATATCAGATTCAAACCATAACATCTGTAGTTTACACAAGATTCGGAGAAATAGTGAAATTAGATGTTTATGTTACTTTATCTTCCTAATCAGGAAGCCCATTAAGAATTATTAGGATTATAGAAATGCTCTTATTATGATATTTAAATATTGAATTATAGTTCCATAAGTTGAGATTTATCAATAAAACAAGCACTGCACTATTTATGGTATGATAATTTTTAAATTAACTAATGTAGCTGTTAAAACCTATCAGTTTCATGGTGATTGACTCTGCTTCCTGGATGAATGTGGTTAATCACAAAGTTACTCAAAGGCCTTGGAAGTGAAAGATGTTGAAAAAAACCCAATTTGCATGTTAATGATATAACTTTTCTTCAGTTTTGTTTGGTTATCCAAGAAGAATGTTATATGTTCTCTTGTTCTGTCAACTACTACAGCCAGATATTATTATGACATTCTTTAACCATGGTTTCATGATACCTACCTACTTACTCATCATGAGCCTATCTAGAAGGCAGATGAGTGAGGGGTCAAAGTATCTGTAGATTCAGATAAGAAGGAAAATCAATTTACATTCTGTGTGATGCAAAATGAGGAACTGAATGTTCCCCCAGTAGATATTTGTGATAAGTAGATAGTGAAGGTTGATGCTTTAAATATAGAAAAACAAACAAACAAACAAACAAACGAACCCTGTTTTCCCCCTTCATCATTGAATTCTTCCAGATAAAGGATACAATTTTAAAACAATTAAAACTGCCTTAAATAAAAAAAACCCCATGCCCCCCCCCATACACATACAGTGGTTGTGTTCTTAATATGTTTATAGTCATACCCTAAATAACTCCTTAAAGTCCTGCAACGTCTGCCTCCAACAAAATATCTGATTAGAAGGGCAGATTGGACATCACAGGGGTGCCAATTTGCCAGCTGGTCACCCTGCCTTTGAGTAGTGTTTCACAATGAGTGTTGAGTGTTGGCTGACCTAGGCTAAAGAGCCCAGATAGGATCTGGGTACCTGCAGTAATCACTGCTCCCTGGTGAGAAAAGAATCCCTCGGATTTATAATGGAATACCAAGGGATGTCAAGGTGAGTCACATCACATAAATGTCACCTCCTCTGACAGTGTCTACCCATGCTGCCTTCTTTCCCTGTTTCCTCCTCTATAACGAAGCAACACAACCATGCCAGGGGATTACTATTCTTAAAGTGAATGTATAGCCATACAGTACACTTTTCAATTCTGGATCATTTGCTAGAGCCAAGGACAGATACAAAATTTCAATCAGTCTTGATAAGAGCAAAAGTCACAATCTTAAAAAGAAGCGTGCATATCTCACAGTCTCAAGGTCCTTTTAATGATTGTTGTCAGGGATTGTGGACCTCCGGTTCAATGTTTATCTATTATATTTAAATTAAAAATACCTTCAAACTGTGAGGTTTTTTTGTTTGCATTTATTGTTCTAACAAAATGTTGACAATCAGTATTTTGAAGACAAAATGTTTGCTGCGATCTCAAGCAAACACCTCTCTTCTGCGTTTTCCCCCATAGACATTATTTTTTTAGTTCAGGCATTGTTTCTTTCGTCTGTTGTCATGGAGGTTTTTTTTTTGTTTGTTTTGTTTTGTTTTTTAATCTCCTGGTTATATGGGTTTCTACTCCTCATTTTCTGTTTTCTACAGAGTTCACATGTTGACACAACTCTTGTTGTTTATTTCTTTGACCTCACAGGATTAGATTTTTCTTGTCGGTTTCCTGCTTTTCACTGCACACTTGGGTCCCCCGTGATCTTATCCTCAAATGGCCCCCTCCAGTCATTCCATTTCATCTCCAATTTTTTGTTTTAATATTTCTTTTCCTCTTGATCCTCTTTATCAACATACCACAGGCGCTTCGGCCATCTTTGTCTCCTTTTAAAACTTTTAGTCCATGGCCCTGTTCTCCCATCTCCCACCCTCTGTCTTTAAATTTGTATTACGTCTCTATAGGGACTCATGTCTCACCACTTTGATTGTTCATACTTGATAAATAATCGCTGGGTTATCGATGCACATGGGATATGGACATGTAAAGTTAATCTATCATGAATGATGCCTTCACACTTCATCTAATGCAACAGGGCTTCACTCAATCATTCTGCATCCTTACAGAGATCATGTAGGAAATAATGCACCAGGATTTTTCTAGAAGAGAATGGGCATCTGACATGAAAGAGTGTGGTATCAGGGAAAAAAATATCTTATTTTGGCAAATGAAATTTTATAGCTGTTTCTTATAATAGGCAAGAGAAAACAATTAGTAACTGTGTGAGTTTTTTTTCCCTTTGTATTAACCATTTTACTGTGTGTGTGTCTTATTATTCATCAGGGTGTAAGACATAAGTATATATACTAATTATTAGAGAAAAAACTAGGTATCTCCTTAACAGAGAATGCTAGTCTCACAAAATGCAAAAAACAAAAATATCCCTTATGGCAAATTGTCAGATAACATTTGGTGCAAGAGTAGCATGGGATTCAGTGAGGTCTCCAGATCCAGGAAGCACCATTGGAAAAAATACATAAAACATTCAGATACCCTGAATGCCATGTTGTGAGGAGACAGAGAGGGCAAACTGGCTTTTCTTGAGTGCAAATAGAAGGCAGAAAGTGTGAAACAGGATCTCGATGCCACAAAAGGACTTTCCCATTGAAGGTGTTACGTTACTTACCATACTGGGAAGCATGATCATGATATCTTTGTCACATACATTCTTTCGTATCTTCAGAAGAGAGAAATTAAAGGCTGCAGGAATGAATTTAGGTTCCAGCTGCAGAGACCTTTTAACTAGAATTGTATCAGAATCCAATCCAAAGGGAAGAGAAAATCCAGATACAAACCTGCATTGATGAATAAATGGGAAGGTGCATTGGCTGATTGAACATGCTGGTAAAAGAGCAGTTACTTGACAGCCGGCACTTACTGACTGCTGTCCTGGTAAAGCCACAGCCACACCAAGAACAGAGGACCTGGCACAGGAAACCAGGCTTCATGTCTCTCTCCCTTGAAATTCTTCTTTGAGTTGTATAGTGTGGATTTTTTTCTGAAAGTCCACTAAAAGTCCAAGTTCTTATTCATCCATTACTTGATTTGATCAAGAATATCTTCTGAAGCTGACTTAACAGGTAGCTTTATGCACATATTTTAGATAAGAGCTCTGGGGGAATAAAGACTTAAAACTGTGGGCTACTGAAATGTTCAGATTCTCTCTTCAAATTAGGCAGCTTAGTCCTAATAGAACAAGCAAACTGAAAATGAATAGAATTCTTTCAGGCATAGGGAATGATCCTTCAATAAGCAAAAATTTGTATGTACTTACTGTTTACATTTTTTCATAATTGGGTTATAGGCTTTGATATCATACTCAGATCATAGTTTGGGAATGTGTCTTATATTTCTATGCAGTTGCATTATACCCTCACCTACCCTTTTTTTGATGGATCGTCAAAGATATAGGGATGTCCTCTGGTTCTATATGCCCTTTGCCTCTTACTATGTTCTTGTCTCTTTCTGTCTCTCTTCTTGTCTCTTTCTCTGTCTCTTTCTAAATATATATATATATATATATATATATATATATATATATATATATATATATATATATATATATATATACCTGTATACCTGAGTTATAGCTCTTCGAACAACTGGTGAAGTGTTATTTAAAAAAAAAACCTGTGTAAACTATTGGTATAAAAGAAAAAAATCTATGTCATCCTACCCTAGCCATATACAAGAAAACTAGCCTTTTCTGCAGCAGATAGCAAGGAGGTGGGAGATGCTAAGAGCCTCTTTACAGTTTTCACTTCCCTTTGAAGTGCTGAGAGATGATCATGGTTAGGAGGCAGACTATTCCAAAACCAATTAAATTCTTTTCATATGGTTAACCCTATTCATCTTAGTTTCATTTCCCGTTGTTTTGGCAACATGTCCTGACAAAAGCCACCTCAGGGTGAAATGGTTTCTTTTAGTATCCTTTTCCAGAAGTGGTAAAGAAGACATTAGCAGACAGGTAGCCCTGGCTGACAGCGGAAGTGTAAACCTGTCCAGTTAAATTGCACTGTACTCAAAAAACAGTGGGCAGAAGATAGGGCAAGGCAACAAAGCCACAAGACCCACCCCCAAACCCTTCCCACGTGATACACTTCCTCCAGTGAAATCCTTGCTTCCTAAAGATTCCAAAAACTTGACAAGCAGCACCACCTACTGGGAGACACGTGTTCAAACTTTTGAGCCTATGGGAGACATTTCACATTCAAAAAGGCAAACCACTTTACTCTCTGAATACATTCCATGGTTTCCTCTATTTCTGGGTGGTTTATAATGATGAGGATCCCTGAATAAATTTATCCATAGCATTCATATTCATCCCTGTTACCATCAAAGCCATGTTTCATCTTAAAGTTTAGGCTTAAGGAGAGGATTAATGATGAGAATTATGTATTTATCTGTCTAGTAGGCAAGGGATAAAAAGAAAACAGTGAATTATGATTCAAATAAGGAAGTTGGCAATGACCTACTCTCATAAAGTAATTGAGAAGACTTGTCAAATTACACTTGGCTACTTACACTTTTGGACTGGAGCTGAGAATTAGATCAGAATTAATCTGTGTGTTGTTTACAGAAGGCAGTGTTTATTATTTTCAGAGAAGTTTTCTCAATCTCTTAACCCAGATAACAATCTAGATAAATATTTGTTCAGAAGCAATCATCTATAAAGATCCAAATTTTTCTTATGTTAGTCAAATCTAAATTGTTTAAATGTAAAGAATTACTATTTATCCTATGCATATCAATGGTCTCTTAAATAAAAATATGGCCAAATAATGCTTTCAATTTTCAAATAATTATATTTGTACTTGCAAAAATATGTATACACACATGCAGACCATATACACATACACACATACATGGGTAGTTGTAAAAATGAAAGTCATTAATTGGTTTTAAGAGACTCTTCTCAAGGTGTAATCATTAATGCCCACATCAATTTTTAAGCAATTATTCTTTTTGCTTTGTTAATGGACTTCCTAATTATAAATGTCAGGTATAAGTACTTTTGACATTTCCAAGTATTTCTGTATAAAATGTTTGAAAAACCCAGCTTAAAATTTCTGTCTAGTACTGCTTATTTTCTATTGAAGAAAAATAATATCTTCAATCCTGCATATGATATGCTCTGATCATATGTAAATGTGATTAGTATTCAAAATGCCCATTTGATTTTAAGCTTGTATAACAACTATATAGCCTATTTTCATTTAGATGACTGGATTCAATTGAGGTCAAGTATGAAAGAAATGCTTATTATTTTGTTATATTTATGTTTGTACTTTTGTGTGTGTGGGGGGGGGGGCTGCCATGCTACAGTGTGGGCCTGGAGGCTAGAGAATAGCCTGAAGGATTCTGTTCTCTTCTTCAACCAAGTGAGTTTTAATGAGCACACTCAAGTACTCAGGCTTCAGACCAAGTCCTTTTACTAGCTGAGTGACCTCACCACATTGAAAAACTTGTTATTTTCCTCCATGACACATAACCTTTAAAATGAAATAATATCTCACATAGGCCAGGTTAGTCCTAGACTCACTGGGTAGCTCAGGATGGCCTTAAGCTTCCCTTTTTTCTGGCTTCTTCCTCTTAGGTGATAGGATGCCACACATGTCATACACCAAAGCTACCATGATACCTACAACCCAAATGAGGGTTAGCATGAGAAGAATAAGAATGTTTAAGCCTCTTATCTGTGTGAATACCATTAAATATTCCTTTTAATTGTTGATTTCCAGAAATCAGAACTTTTTTACCCTAAGGGGAAATCAAAAGTATGCCTATAAAAATAAACTCAAAACTTACTCTATTTCCTGACTGTCCTTTTTATTCCCAACATCCTGCCGTTTTATTCTGTACCTCTCTCAGAAATGAACTCAGTTATGATTTAAATGACTAATTGCTTTCCCTACTATTTGTGAAATGTATAATTTTGATTGCAAAGATATGTAGGACAAAAAAATACAGTTGAAAGAGACTAATATCTCAAGCAAAGGAAACAACGGATTACACAGTACAATGGGAGAGACTTGAGCCTAAGAATGAATTCCCAGCACCATACAAGTAGTCTGTCTTATTCAGTGCTCAATCACTGTAAAGAAACATCATGACCATAGCATCTCTTATCAAAGAAAACATTTAATTGGGGCTGGTTTATAGTTTCAGAGGCTTAGTCTATTCTCTTCATGGCAGGGAGCATGACAGCATGCAGGCAGACATGGTGCTAGAGAAGTAGCTGAGAATTCTCTATCTGAATCCACAGGCAGTAGGAAGAAAGGACAGCTGGGCCCTTTGAAACATCAAAGTCCACTGCCAGTAGCACAGTCTCCAAAAAGGCCACACCTCCTAATCCCTCTCAAGTAGCGCCACCCTCTGATGACTTATCATCCAAACATAGGACCCTATGGGGGACCAGTCTTGCTCAAACCAATACATGGTCTAAGATCTTGAACTAAACAAGTGATTTTTTTTGTTTGCTTTATATTTTAACTATAATATTCTTTTTTAAAAAAATGTTAGAACTTTTTTTGGTGCAATTTCAGATGCACTGGATTTTTATTCTGTGAACATTTTTTATTGATCATAATACTTTCTTCCTATGGACTCTAGAGTGATCTCTAAATTTCAAGGCAAAGATCCTGGCTATACTTTATATATTTTCTAAAATCTCTCTCTCTCTGTCTCTCTCTCTCTGTCTCTGTCTCTCTCTCTCTCTCTCTCTCTGTGTGTGTGTGTGTGTAAGTGTGTGCATTCCTGTGTGTGAAGGTCAGAAGGTAAACCTCTAAAATGGATTCTCTACTTCTATAAGAGGTGGGCTCCAGGAATAAAATTCCAGTTCCCGAGCTTGGTAGCAAAGTGCCTTTACCAGCGGAACCATCTTCCAACCACTGAAAGAATGATTTTAAAGAGTAAAATTGTTTGTAAAATGTAATGCTCATGGTACACAAGGGTCCTTGATGTGCAGGTATGAGATCCAGTGGCATTCTTGAGCCAGCGTGGATGATTTGGGATTCAGATGCTCTATTTTTGTTTCCTAAGCTTTTATGAGCTAAACGTGATCCCTTCTCATTCAAGTGAGTAATATCCAGGCCCCAGGAAATTAAAAGTAAGTGGCTATTAGAAGTGTGCTCTGGAATCCTCACCAGTACACAAATAAGGGCTTTATGAATGATATAAAATCATCAAATGCTGAAAATAGATTTCAGTGAGAAATCATATGTAAATGAGAGTCAAGACGTAGAGGACAGCGGTGCAGGTCACCACGATAAACATATTGTTTTCTCGTGACTGAGCTCATTGAACTACTGCTTGCCCTGTGAAGGCTAGTGAAAATTAACGAAGAACTGAATGAGAGGCCATGAATAAGAGGGCCCCAGGGTCCCAGACAGGCAGCAGCGAAGTGCCCTGTTTGCCTTGTGTGCTAAGACTTTTCTAGTAGAATGAATGAGGTAGATGGAAACTGAACAGGTAGGCAGTACACGGGCTGAGAGCCGGTCAGTGCTTGTCAGTCTGGGTGCATAGCATTTAGATGTTTACATGCGGCACTGTGGACGAAAAGCTTAGCACCTTCTCAACTTGCCAATAGCATTTCCTCTTCACCTTTAATGCAAGCATGCTGGGTAGACGCAGAAGACCCCCAGGCCACCTTCCCATCTCCTTATCATCATCAGCTCAATTGGAGGTAAAATAAAAGGGTATTCGCTAATTATTTCACTTAAGACTCGGCTCTAAGTTCTTAATTCAAGTAAATTCAGCAAGGGGTACACTTTTATTATTCTATAAATGAGGACATTGGAGTAAGAAGAAAATGTGTTGAGAACCTTAAGGTCCAACAGGCAGCGCAAACTGGAAGTAGGGATTGAATCTAGGCAGTTTTGCATGGAGTCTGCCCCAAAGTACACAAACATGTCAATGAAAAAAGGCAGAAGTAAGACCAGAGTATAGTTTCACGATTCCCAACGTGTGTCTCTCTGCAACATGCGAAAGCATAGAAAAATAATAGTGTGTTGAGAGTAAAGGTTCAGTATCTGGCCTTAAGATGTTTAATGTCAAGCTCTGAAGCCAGAAACCATCCCTTTCAAGCATGTGTATTAAGTGGCTCCACACAGTATCACAAAAACTGGCAGGCATTACAAGGCATAAAAACATACATCATGTAAAAGCACGCATGCACACACACACACACACACACATGGGACAAGGATGAGTCATGCTGCTTGCAATCTTTAAGGTTACAGGGAAGCATTCCTATTTGCTAGACAAACACCATCATTGTGACAAACCTGCAGACATTCAGAGATTAAAATCCAGATGTAAGAAGCCAGTTAACCAGTTATCAGTTATTTTGTAAAAAATGAGTTATTGAATAAGTGTGTGTGGAGGAACACTTGAACTCAGTGTAGATTATAATTTAACAAGTCTAAGAAGTGAAATGTGTGTGTGTGTGTATGCGTGCGCGCGCACGCACGCGCATATGTATGTATGTATTATGGAAAATGCCTACTGAGGTGAATATTGACTTGCACTTCCAAGTGTTTAATCTCAGATCCAGTTCCTGACTGTGCTAAGCCTGTGCTGTCTATAAACTAGTACTAAATTACCATCTCATAACCCAGAACTGTGGTAAAGCAAGCTCTTTATGAATGGCAGCTTGATACTGATGCTGTTAATATTTGCATGTTAACTGTTCAGATAATCATTTTGTACAGCAGGGTAGCATTGGGCTTGAACCTAGGCTAGTACCTAGAAATGAGAACATAGCCATTTTGATTCACTTTTGAAATGTTGCCTGGTGCCTGAAAATGTTGCATTAGCTAATGTACATGTATTGACTAGACATACTAATGGGCAAATTGACTGTAAAAATCAGGAAGGGGTTGATTGGGGAACAGGGGGAGGGAAGAGGGCTTATGGGACTTTCGGGGCAGGGAGACCCTGGAAAGGGGAAATCATTTGAAATGTAAATAAAGAATATATATATTAAAATAATAGTTAAAAAATGAATGGCTAGTATTTTACCAAGGTCTTTAATTTTATAGGTAGTTGGTACTCTACCAACCTGTAAACTATTGGGGAAATATTTTTATTTAAATCTAGTTGTTGGCCTTACCCTCATGATTGAGAGTGTACATGTGTGTGTCTTTGTGTCTGTATGGCTCTTGAACTTTTTCCTTGACTCTTTTCTTTTTTTATTTTATCTAATTTTATTTTAATGTTGTTATTATTAGGATGCCTGTTTATATTCTAACAATAGAAAAGGTGTGGATTTGCGCAGGTAAATAGGTGGGGAGGATATGGAAGGATTTAGGGGAGGAGAAACTATAAGCAGAATATGTTGTATGAAAATCTATTTTCACTATAAACAAAATAATGACAAGCAAGAATTCCCATTTTACACTGATTTTTAGTTTTATTAAAATACATTAATATTTTCCTATCAGTTGGCACTTGCACTCATACATGTTCACACATAAAAAAGCAAATATGCACATAATTAAAAATAAAATATATCTTAAAGATAAAATTTGTCGTATTTCACCTGAGAAATACTTCCATGTAATTTCAGAAAATATATCAATCAGTCGGCATTTTCACAGGTAAACAAAAAGTACTGAGTGGATATCACGCATCATTTCTTGTTCTATTGTTATTTTGTTCTTTCATAATCATAGCATGTTGTCTAAATTAGCTTAATCCCATACCCTTCTACCGAATGAGCCTTCCATAAGTGCCAGGAATTTAATAAAATTTTAGTTTTTCACTTCAATTTCTTAAACTAATTAATTAATTAACTAATTAATTAAAACTCTATATTTAATCCACCCTCTGACTGTTCCACATCCCATACCTCCTCCCCTCCACCTGTATCCACGTGGATGCTCCACCCTCCCCGCAACCACACTAGACCTCTAAACTCCCTGAGGTCTCTAGTATCTTGAGGGTTAGGTGCATCATCTCTGAATGAAAACAGATCCGGCAGTCCTCTACTATGTGTGTAGGGGGCCTCATATCAGCTGGTGTTTGCTGCCTGGTTGGTGGTCCAGTGTTTGAGAGATCCCGGGGGTCCAGATTAATTGAGACTGCTGGTCCCTCCTACAGAGTCACCCTTCTCCTCAGCTTCTTTCAGCCTTTCCAGTTCAACAACAGGGGTCAGCAGCTTCTGTCCATTGGTTGGGTTTGAATATCTGCATCTGACTCTTTCATCTGCTTGTTGGGTCTTCCTGAGTGTGATCATGCGAGGTTTGTTTTTTGAGTGCTCCATAGGCTCAAATTAAATTTATTTTCAGAATTTCATTTATGTGTTATCATTTACACTCTTGCTGTTGCCCCTCAACTCCTCTCATGATCTTCCACTCTCTCTATAAAATGCTTAACTTTAACAATGATAATTGTTACATACATGTGTGTGTGTGTGTGTGTGTGTGTCTAGGCATCTAAATTTATTTAGTGTTGCTCATATATATATATATATGTTTATGACTGACAATTGGAGATTTAATAATCTATCAGCAGGCTTATTCTTGAAGAACACTGAAGATTGATCCTCCTTCTCTTGGCAGACATTAATTTGCTATAGGTCTTCATCTAGATAAGTGGCCATGTGAGATTTCCGTTATCATGTTGGCATGTCAATTGCAGTTGTGATTGTGCAGGTCTTTTGGATCTCACTTCATTGTCATGGGTGTACACACACACAACCTTACAGCAGATGTTGTAGTCCTCCTGTTCTTTACATTTGTTCTGTCACCTCTTCCACCATGTTTCCTGATCAAGCCATCAAGATGTTTGCAATAGTATAATAGTGATGCTCTATCCACAGCTTTGTAATTAGACTTAATACCTGCTTAGTAAGAGGGAATCAATGCATGGTACTGGCCAAACCATGGAATCTAGAGGCGGTTTCTGTCTTCCTAAACTATTTCCATTTCTAAATGCATTCTAAACACCAATCCTCAGACCCACAGATATGAGCAGCTCTCATTCCTTATCAAGGAAACTTCTTCTTGCAGCAGATGGAGATTATTCCAGGAATCTACAAGTGGCCCAAACACAGAGAGTAACCAACAGTGGGGTATTCAACCATTGTTGAAAAACCTGAAGCCAGGCGGTGGTGGCGCACGCCTGTAATCCCAGCACTCTGGGAGGCAGAGGCAGGCAGATTTCTGAGTTCGAGGCCAGCCTGGTCTACAGAGTGAGTTCCAGGACAGCCAGGGCTATACAGAGAAAAAACCCTGTCTCGGAAAAAAAAAAATCCAAAAAACCAAAAACAAACAAACAAACAGACAAAAAACAAAACAAAAAAGGAAAAAAAAAAAAACAAAAAAGAAAAAACAAGAAAAACCTGCAATGCAACCTCTATATATACCTCAGGGCCCCTAGTCCTTCCCATTTTTTCCTCTGAAAGTCCTTCCCCTTAACTATGAGGCTCTCTTTATTTTTCTGTGAATGATTTATTTCCTCAAAGCATCTTAAAGGGGAATTATTTTCATAATCATTTAGTAACACAAGCCGAAAATTGGCCTTGGCTTAGTTTTACTTTTCCTTGTCAGTAATCACTTCAGTTATTCAATTTCATTATATACGTTATTACTAGTCAGCTAGGACAGTGATTCTCAACCTGTGGGTCGCGACCCCTTTGTGGTAAAAGGACCTTTTCATATTGGTTGCATGTTAGATGTCCTGCATATCAGATACATGTACTGTGATTCATAACAATAGAAAATTACATTTACAAGCGAACAATGAAATAATTTTATGGTTGGGGCTCAGCACAACATGAACTATATTACAGGCTTGCAGCATTAGGAAGGTTGAGAACCACTGCTCTAGGAGCAAAGTGGCCCATGGATGTGTGCTAAACATCTTTTGGATTATATATGGAGACAGTGTTGTCCCGGTGACCCTGGACATGAAAGAGGAGGGGAAATCAGAAGATTCTTAAATTCTTTAAGTCATTGGCCTTTGTAACAGCAAATGGCAAACAAAGAATATATTTTTGATGTCAATGAAAGGGGAATATTTAGCTTTTAGTCTTCTATCAGTCAAGGGGAAAGAAAGATTACTAGGAGAGTAATGATGATTTTGTTAACAGAATTCATTTCATTTTACTATAAGTCTTTGTGTGTGTGTGTGTGATCACAAACTGGTCTTTCCTTTGTTGTGACCAATGGGTAAATGTAAAATTAAACATGGGGCATATGCTATTCTTGTTTGTAAAGTATAATGATTACTATTTACTTAAAAATATTCATTTTGAAAAGCACATAGTGAAGTGGAGGCATCAACCGAATGAGAAGAATACCGAGAATGGATATCCCCAGTACAATATCCTCTTGGGCCTTTTTCCAGGAGAACAAGTAATAAGTAATGCAGAAAAGGTGTATATTTAATTATTTCACTGCTGTCACTGTTGCTGGGTGCCACTGCTACTGCTCAGAGCCATGACTCATGCAAATATATGTAAATTGCAAATATTAAACTGTTAACCTCCCGAAAACAATTACTAAAAACAACTGGCAACATTGATCCTTCAATGTATATAATTATTATATATGCTTGCCAGATTATACAACATAATTGGGATTCTCTAATTTGAAAATTTAGAAATCCATGCCAGGCATAGTTAGACAGTCCAGTAATCCCAGTAAGTTGAAGGCTGGAGTAGGAAAGTCCTGAGTCCCACACACCACTCTTAACTATATGATAAGAGCATATCTCAATGATAGATAGATAGATAGGAAATTGAAAATAAGATTTGTCAAATATAAAACAACCCAGAAGGTAGAAAAACCACTAACCTAAGACTGCATTGAAGTTGTTTTCTTGCTAAACCCTTATACACTGAAGCCACAGTTAAGACTAATTTCAGTGCTTTTAAATGTGCATATTGGAATACACATGTTTAATTTTAACTTTTATTTAATCTGCTTCAGTGTAGATATTAAGCCAAAACTGAACTTAATAAAGAATGGAGGCTGGAGAGAAGGCTCAGCAGTTAATAACTCTTGCAATTTAATTATGAGGACAGGAGTTTAAATCTCTGCAATCATGTGGTAATCCCTGCTCTGGCTTTAAGAGAGCTGGTTCCCTCTGGTGTTGGCATAGGTAGGCATGCACTTCCACATTCATGTGCAGATATACTCACATAGATGCATACATACATACATACATACATACATGCATGCATGCATGCATATATACATACATACATACATACATACATACATACATACATAATTTATTCCATCAATAAGTAAGAGGGTTGTGTTGTTTAGTACTGGGGCTGCTTGAGTTCCTTGTATCCATTTGGCTGTTAATCACTTTAAAATGTACAGTCCAGGATGGACAAGAGCTTTGTAGCAAATACTCAAAATATAGGAAATAAGATCATAAAAGATGAGTGGGCCTTCCTCAGAAGAAATAATTTTGTCACAGCAAAGAAAAATGTCCGTAGTAATGAGCCAACTTCTAGAATGGAAGGAAATGCTTGAGAGAATTTTTGAAGGGATGTCTCTCAGTCTCCATTTCTTAGAAACCAACTGAGGTTAACTAGATAGACTCAGCTGGGTGGAGATATTGATCAAATATATTTATCAAAGTAGAAGTTGATACAGAAAGCATATTAGGTTGCCAATTTGTCCTTTTGATGGTGTCCTTTGCTTTACAGAAACTTTGTAATTTTATGAGGTCCCATTTGTCAATTCTTGATCTTAGAGCATAAGCTATTGGTGTTCTGTTCAGGAACTTTCCCCCTGTACCAATGTCTTCAAGGGTCTTCCCCAATTTCTTTTCTATTAGCTACAGAGTGTCTGGCTTTATGTGGAGGTCCTTGATCCATTTGGAGTTGAGCTTAGTACAAGGAGACAAGGATGGATCAATTCGCATTCTTCTGCATGCTGACCTCCAGTTGAACCAGCACCATTTGTTGAAAAGGCTATCTTTTATCCATTGGATGTTTTTAGCCCCTTTGTCGAGGATCAAGTGGCCATAGGTGTATGGGTTCATTTCTGGATCTTCAATCCTGTTCCATTGATCTGCCTGCCTGTCACTGTACCAATACCATGCAGTTTTTAACACTATTGCTCTGTAGTATTGCTTGAGGTCAGGGATACTGATTCCCCCAGAATTTCTTTTGTTGTTGAGAATAGTTTTAGCTATCCTGGGTTTTTTGTTATTCCAGATGAATTTGAGAATTGCTCTTTCTAACTCTGTGAAGAATTGAGTTGGGATTTTGATGGGTATTGCGTTGAATCTGTATATTGCTTTTGGCAAAATGGCCATTTTAACTATATTAATCCTGCCGATCCATGAGCATGGCAGGTTTTTCCATTTTTTGAGGTCTTCTTCCATTTCCTTCTTCAGAGTCTTGAAGTTCTTGTCATACAGATCTTTCACATGTTTGGTAAGAGTTACCCCAAGGTACTTTATGCTGTTTGTGGCTATTGTGAAGGGTGTCATTTCCCTAATTTCTTTCTCAGCCTGCTTATCCTTTGAGTATAGGAAGGCTACTGATTTGCTTGAGTTGATTTTATAACCAGCCACTTTGCTGAAGTTGTTTATCAGCTGTAGGAGTTCTCTAGTGGAGTTTTTTGGGTCACTTAGGTAGACTATCATATCATCTGCAAATAATGATAGTTTGACTTCTTCCTTTCCAATTTGTATCCCTTTGACCTCCTTGTATTGTCTAATTGCCCGAGCTAGTATCTCAAGAACAAATCGGCAACCAACAAATTGGGAAAAGATCTTCACCAACCCTACATCAGATAGAGGGCTAATATCCAATATATACAAAGAACTCAAGAAGTCAGACCCCAGAAAACCAAATAAACCTATTAAAAAATGGGGTAGAGAGTTAAAGAATTTTCACCTGAAGAACTTTGGATGGCGGAGAAACATAAAAAATGCTCAACTTCATTAGTCATCAGGGAAATGCAAATCAAAACAACCCTGAGATTTCACCTTACACCAGTCAGAATGGCTAAGATTAAAAACTCAGGAGACAGCAGGTGTTGGCGAGGATGTGGAGAAAGAGGAGCACTTCTCCACTGCTGGTGGGGTTGCAAATTGGTACAACCACTCTGGAAATCAGTCTGGCAGTTCCTCAGAAAACTGGGCACATCACTTCCGAAAGATCCTGCTATACCACTCCTGGGCATATACCCAGAGGATTCCTCAGCATGGAATAAGGATATATGCTCCACTATGTTCATAGCAGCACTATTTATAATAGCCAGAAGCTGGAAAGAACCCAGGTATCCCTCAACAGAAGAGTGGATGCAAAAAATGTGGTATATCTACACAATGGAGTACTATTCAGCCATTAGAAACAATGAATTCATGAAATTCTTAGGCAAATGGATGGAGCTGGAGAACATTATACTAAGTGAGGTAACCCAGTCTCAAAAGATCAATCATGGTATGCACTCACTAATAAGTGGATATTAGCATGGAAAACTGGAATACCCCAAACATAATCCACACATCAAATGAGGTACAAGAAGAATGGAGGAGTGGCCCCTGGTTCTGGAAAGGCTCAGTATAGCAGTATAAAGCAAAACCAGAACAGGGAAGTGGGAAGGGGTGGGTGGGAGGACAGGGGGAGGGAAGGGGACTTATGTGACTTTCTGGGAAGTGGGGGACCAGAAAAGGGGAAATATTTGAAATGTAAATAAAAATATAATAAATAAATAAGTAAATAAATAAATAATAGGAAAAAAAGAAAGCATATTAGGGACAGATTATAGGTGGTAATTAAGATGCAGATTAGCCTGTGGAGATAGACTTCTGTGTTTATTTTCTCACTAAGAAGGCAAATGAGAGTCTCTTTACCTGAGACACATATAAAGAAAGACTACAGAGACTCTGGGACTAAACTAGAAATCAAAAGGTTAGACTTTACACTATTTATTCTTAAAGATGCTTAAGTATGAAAGTATGTAAAGTGCAAATTTTGGAATAGGGTGTATGTGGAAGAGATATAAAGCCAGCTAATATCAGTGCATTGAATCCATGTTTTGATTTTTATATTTAGTTTCTTGTACATGTAATATATGCATATGCATATATGTTTATATATATGTGTATATATATATATGTGTGTGTAAGTATGTGTTGACCACCAACTATATACTGTATGTGCACATGCCTCTGTATTTGTATGTGTGTTAGTCAAAACTATACAGTGTATCTCTATGTGTATGTGAATTGTGAGTATGTGTATGTGTTAGTCATTGTTGTTTAGTATGTGTGTGTGTGTGTGTGTGTGTGTGTGTGTGTGTTAGTCACAATTACCATTTTCCCAGTGTTTGTGTTTTTGGTATAGTGAAGAAAAATGTTTGCATTTTTTTTTCAGTCACTTTGCTCTTCTGCTATATAGACCTATTTTAGAAATCACAATTATTCCACGAATCAGAAAATTTCCTACTGGTAATGCTTAGGCAATGAAGTTCCCGTTGAGAAGATGAGTATATTCCATTCCTAAGATTTCTCCTCCAAATCTGAGGCTTGGAAAATGTACTGTATTGTACATAATTATAGCCTTGGAAAGCAGAGCTTCTGCCTGATGTAAGTTGAATACTGATGTTCAAGTTGTGTGAATCATTCCTTTGCTGGAAGTGGACAAAGCGAAGATGCAGAAAGTAGAGTTGTGATTTGCAGAAACCTACCGAGTGCCGTGAGGCATTTAGAGTTGAATTGCTGTGAAGGGACACCATGACCACAGCAACTCTTATAAAGGAAAAGATTTAATTGTGGCTGGCTTACAGTTTCAGAGGATTAGTCCATTATCATCCTGGCAGGGAGCCTGCAGGCAGACATGGGGCTGGAGAAGTTGCTGAGAGTTTTACACCTTCATCTACAGGCAGCAGGAAAAGACTGGGGATCACTAAGCCAGCCTGACTTGAGCTTTTGAGATCTCAAAGCCTACTCCAGGTGACACATCAACTCCAACAAGGCCTAATAGTGCTACTCCCTATGGATTTATGGAGGCCATTTTATTCAAACCACCATGGATACATTTTCTCAACTTCTGTTTTTTGTTCACTATTCAGGATAAGGTAACCTTTGTGGGGAAAGAGTATAGTGCCATTTTAATAAAATATATAATTGCTAGCTTGAACCATAGCTGTTTGACATCTTTCTCCAACAGACTAGATAAGTAGGTAGATATTTGTCCCCACTCTAATATTTTATGAGCTTCCCTAGATCTTGGCCAGTAAGACTTTTCTCTAACATATTAGTCAGCTATATAGGATATGGTTGGTCTATGACCTTGTCTTCATCAACCTGTGTCCTAACCAAACTGAGCAAGCTTGCAAATTCACTTTCCACATGCATGTGCTGCTCCCAACAGAGAACAAATAAAAACCTGGACTATGTAACTGGGTCCAAGTGGGAAGTGATTCTACTTCTAACCTAGAGACACTCTTGCAGAAGTATCAACCTGTTAATCACTGTCAATCAAAGCCTCCACATAGATACAAACTTGCCACCATTGA
Source organism: Apodemus sylvaticus (assembly GCF_947179515.1). NCBI lineage: Eukaryota > Metazoa > Chordata > Mammalia > Rodentia > Muridae > Apodemus > Apodemus sylvaticus. Next base: position 22,632,180 of record NC_067490.1, on the reverse strand, counting down.
TGTACTCCTTTGGCACATAAAAGATGATGCTTTCAATGCTGTGACTAGGTCTGTGGTTGTGGCTGAGCAATGCCAGCCATAAACAGACATGAGCCTGGGATATAAAATCATAGGAATGCTACCTAAGAGAGGACCATGCCTTTTGCTGTCTGTGCCACTGATTTCTGAGTCTTTCCAACTGGCATCCATGAACATTGTCATATCTAGTCTCAGGCTAGTCATATGTTGGCTTATCATTTTAATGTCTACTTAGTGGATTTCCCAAATGTACTGCTCATCTCTGAAAGCCCATGTTTTATCTGTTAATATTGGCATTATTTTGCCTAGCCTGTGAGATAACATTTTACATTTGCTTCCATATTTATCATGAGTGTATGAGACAACATCTCCGAACTACATACAAGAAAACCCACAGAATCAACTAACCTGGACTCATAGGGGCTTGCTGAGACTAAACCAAGAAGCAGAGGGCCTGCATGGATGTGACATAGGCCCTCTGTATATATGTTATGATTGCCTAAGCTGGTGTTTCTGTGAGACACCTAATGGAGGGTGCAGAATTATTTTGTGTGCTTTTGCCTGCTTTGAGGACTTTTCTCCTGCTGGGTTTCTTGTCCAGCCTCAGTGTGAGGAGATGCCTAATGCAAGTTGATATGCCATGTTTGACATCCCTGGGATGCCTGCCCTCTTGCCCTTTTCTGAAGAAAAATGGAGAAGGAGTGGATGGGGAGGAAAGAGGGGAAAATGGCAGGAAAAGAGGAGGTAGCACTATGGTCAGGATGTAACATATGATTAATATATTAATAAATTAATAAATAGAAAACAATAAATAGAAAATAGAAAATAGAAAACATTTTATACATATAAAATTTTATAAATATAAAACAATAAATTAATAAATATAAAACAAATAAACAAAACTAAAGAGTAAGCAACATGGAACAACCTTATTTAGAATTTTGCTCTTTGTGTGAAACATTATTTTAGACTAAAAGATTTTAGAAATTCATCTTTGGTATAAAGTCCAGACCCTAAAGTCTCCTCAGTCTATTTTCTCCTTGTATACATGAGACAGTGAGAGACAAGGTGACCTCAGGAAGCAACTGTGATGGCATATCTCTCTCCTGACAGCATTAGTTCATCAGCACATACATGTGCTGGTATTTAAACAAAGCACGTGTTTGTAATAGTTGTAGATGGACTTAACTCAGCCCCTCTGGTATCTGCACATCTCAAGAGGAAGAATCTACTTCCCATCCATCCTTTCCATTATTAAAAATGTAACATAAAGTACTGATATAAGTTTGAAAAAAGATCCTGCTTAAAATGGTATGTTTGTCGCTTGAAAGTCATGAGATATGTGTAATAGCAATCTAAGTACCAAGCTTAAAAGCTTTGCACATTCTCCAAAGACATTTATAATTGCAATGTCATGGCTGATTTCCTCTGTGGTAGTATAAGCAAAGGGTGATTCTACAAGCTCTTGAAAATGTTTGCAAATATTTACTTCATACTCCTTCACTGGGATAGGGTTTTAGGCAAGCATTGGTAATAAGTAGTCAGTGTAAGACTTTCTGAAAATATTTATTGATTATCTGGTTTATGATAAGCTTTTTCTAAGTACTAGAGATTTTTTTTAAATCTAGCCTTTGAAGTGTCCAAATAAAGAAATATAAGAGGTGGAGGAGATGACTCAATCCATAAAGTAAGAAAACTTGAAGATCTGACTTGGATCCCCAGAACTCATGTAAAGGCACACACAGCAGTGCATGCCTGTACTCTTGGTGCTAGTGTTATGGAGGTTGCCGGTCTCTAGAGCTCATTGGCCTGTCCCATAACCTGAACTGACGAGCTACAGGTTACATGAGAAATACTGTTCCTAAAAATGAGGTAGAGAACCAGCATGAAAGGCACTCAGCCTTGACCTTCTCTTCTACCTCTATACACACCACCTGCACATACATACATAGGTATGTAAATATACCATATGCTACTGAAAATAACAACACGAGACAACATGAACTATCATGAGTGTTCTACACTGAGAAGAAAAACGAAGGTCTAGTGAAGTATGAGTGGCACGTTCATATATTTATTAGAAATGGTGTGGAAAGAAAAGGACGATGCTAAGGGCTAACCTGAGATTCGGTTGGTAGACAAGCAAAGACAGAGAGCATAGCATGACAGCATAGGTCAAGTAAGTCATGAAGACGAGATTCCAAGGGGACTTACAGACAGATGAAGCCAGGCGTTCACCCCAATGGCTAAATAATGAAATACAATTGGGTTTCCCTGAGTGTTCAGAGCCCAAGGACAAACAGTTCCATGCCTACATAGAATGCCTGCTTTCTTTTGGTTCATGCATGTGCCTGTCTCTAGGTGCCATCTGTTCTACACCTGTCTGCTTCCTCTCCAAAATACCCACTGGTATTTCATCTTTAATGCATCCCAAATCACAAAAGAATGGATACTTTTATTGGTAAATGCTAAGGCAGGTGACTTTGAAGGGAATCATAAGCAGCTGTCTGTCTTTCATCAAAATCAAACTTGAAATCCTCCTCAACCTTGTACTTGACACATAGGTTGAGGATAATTGCATACATTATTCATTTCTGAAATATGACTTTTGTTCATGATATTGGAGATTTGACAACTTACTGTTTATTTGAAGTCTAGAATGAAAATGAGAAGAACCCAAGCCAAGTATGTTACCTGCCAGAAAAATTCAAGGTCAAAATTCTACTCCTGAACTTTAGGAAAGGCATCTTCTAAAAAAAAAAAGTTAAAATTAAAGTTAATTTTAAAAAGCACATAACCTGGACATAGAATCTCCTGAAAAGAAGGTATGTTAGATTTGTTAAGAAATTATTAAACATAAATTAATATTTTAAGTAAATTGAGTATTTTATCTTTTTTTCTGTTAATTTGACTATCTATGGGATGGCTTGTCAAATAAAATGCAATCTTCAGACCCTGCATTCTATAGGAATATCTGTGATTTTGGTCTTAACTAAATTATAAAACTTTCATGGTGCCATCTTCAGTCTCTTTTGAACTAGAGTTCAATTAACAAATTATAAATGAGGCAAATATAAACAAATCAGTAAACATTCTACATAAATGCATCACTCATTTTAAGAATGGCTCATTTATGTTTACAAATATGCCTGTTAGTTTTTATTTAAATTCTATAAATAATTCTAGCAAAGATACCTTTAAACTGGCAATTTGCAGTTTTAATATATCCATTCTAGTTATCTGCTGGTATGTTTTTCTCTCTGTGCATGCGCCTCTCTGCCTCTCTCTGTCTCTGTATCTCTCTGTCTGTCTCTATCTGTGTTTGTGTCTCTCTCTCTCTCTGTGTGTATATTTGTATGTGTGTTTATGGTGTTCTTGCCAGGGCACACTTGATAATCCTTAGGGGACAGTTTATGGAAGCTACTTCTATAACATTTGTTCTATGGTCACAACATAATTTATTAGCTTTACTTGCTAGCTCCCTCCCTCATGAAGCCATGCCGTCAGCACAGTAAATCCCATTTTAAAGCATACAGAAAAAAAATATACAAATGCATAGATACTTGTTTCAGCTTCCATCAGCTTGTCAATTCCTACATACTCTCCTCAGGGCCACATCACATCCTCATTTAAAAGGAGCACACAAAGATAACTTCCTCTGCGTAGATTCCCACCACAGTAGGTTTTCATACAATCTGTCCTATCAGTGGGGTCCCTTGAGCATCTAAATCTGTGGGGGTTTGTTCAGAAGTAAGGAAGACTATGGAGACAAAGTTTTCAGTAATTTAAGGAACATCTATGTCACAGAGAAATCCCATTCACAAAACAGTAAGTACAGGAGTGCGGGATTCCTAAAGTTTGCACAGGAGGGCTACGTAACTGAAGAGTTATTAACTGCTGGAGGTTAGGCCTAGAGGTTAGGCCTAGAGTCAAGAAGGTGTTGATGACCTACCAGGAGAAAAATTCAGATTACCTCTGTGTATTTCCAGAGTTGCCATGATTTTTAGACCACAAGAAAAAAAAATCAACAATTGTCACATTCCCTAAGAGGCTAGCCAGGACTCCCTGAGAGTTTGATGGTCACAGTGGAAGGTTAAGATCATTTCCTATATATGTCACACCTTTCTAGTGTCAGCTGCATAGTATCAGGCACCATTGTATCTTAAATAGGTCCACACTCCATCCTTTCAAAGACTGGTCTCTACTTGTTCTTCCCCCACATTCTTTTATTCTGACCTTGTCAGGTAGCTTTTCCCTGCCTGATGGCCAGCGTGTGGCATCTCCTTTCCTTTCTCCACATGCTGACCTCCCTCCCTTTCCTTCTGTTTAAGCTTCGCACCCTGAACTCTGGCTTTGATCTTTATTCCTCAATTATTACTGCTCTTCAAAGCTTTAAAACAATGACTGAAGAATTTGCCTGTTTGGGTAACTATTTTATTTTATTAACCCAGATGAAAATATGGTCTTTTTTTTTATTTGTTTGCATGCTTATTTTGTTTGCTTTACCACTACATGTTTTGTGATAGAGGAAAGAAGTTTTGAAAAAAAATCTTTCTTCTTCATTATTAACTACTGAGAGAGGAGGCAGGGTTGTATATAACTACATTTATTTCAATTCTAGGCATTTTCAGTAAAATCAACCTGTTTCTGTGATGGACATAGTATTAATTGTCAACTTGAGAATATCTAGAATTACCCAAGAGGAAGGCTCTGAGCATACCTGTGAGGGGTTATCTAGCTGAGGTTAGCCTCTTAAAACAATTGTGGAGAACTATCTTGAGAAAGTTAATTGTGGTGGGAAGACTTGCCCACTGTGGGTGGCATCATTCCCTAGGCTGGGATACTATATAGTACAGAGGAGAGAGTGAGCTGGGCAGACCATTCATTGTTCTCTGCTTCTTGACTATGGATGCAATGTGACCAACTGCTTCAGTCTTCTGGTGTTATGACTTCCCTGCAATGATTGGCATTAGCTTTTTTTCCCCCAATTAACTCTTTCTACCTTAAGTTGCTGTTATCAGAGTATGTTAGCACAGCAACAGAAAAAAAAGTAACCAAGGCAATGTCTTTGCTATAGTAAGTTTGATTTAAAAAGTATTAGGTTAATTATAATATAGAAGAAATAATAAAGAAAACACCAAAGAGTAATCATATTAAAATATATGTCCTTTTCAGCCAGGCAATGGTGGCCTTTAATTCCAGCACTTGGAAGGCAGAGGCAGGGGATCTCTGAACTGGAGCCCAGTTTGGTTTACAGAGTGAGTTCTAAAACAGCTTTGGCTGTATAGAGAAACCTTGTCTCAAAAAACAAAGATAAATAAAAAATATGCCTATGGGCGACCATGTCTCATTTACCACATTCATTTTAAGAGACTGAAGATGTAAGAGTATCAAGCATTTTGAATATATTAACAAAAATGTTAAATGTATGCATTTTACCCTTTTTCTTTTAATGTTCAATTCTCCTTGAGTTTTATCAGCTACCAACATTTTAACCTTTACTCCTGTTCCTTTTCTCTATAGCCTTTTGTTTCTCTAGATAACTTAAGGTCATGTTGGAGCATTTCAGAATCACTTTTGCTTTTGATGTGAACATCATGGTAAAAACAATGCTTTTCATAGGACCAAAGTTCAATTCCCAACAATAGTTTTCTGTAACTCCAGTTCCAAAAGATCCAGCGCTCTCTTCTGGACTTTTCAAGCTATATACATATGTGGTACACATACAAACATGTAGGCAAACCCCCCTATACTTATAAGAGAAAATAAAATCTTAAAATATAAATAAAGATATACTAATGCCATAAAGATATACTAACAATGGAAGAGAAAATAAAATCTTAAAATATAAATAAAGATATACTAATGCCATAAAGATATACTAACAATGGAATACTTCAATTATGAGAGCTGAGTCCCCTAATATAGCATAAGATTTCAGGAAGTTATTCACCACCACCCATTATACCCATCTATACTAAGATATATGGAAGGCAGCTAGAGCATTATCTAAACAGGGTAGATATATAACTATAGTGGATTTATTTCCCTGTGCATACAGTCTTTATAATTACTACTGCTAGACAGGGGTGAGTGGCTTTTGTAAAATTATGTATGTGGACATAACCCTACATGTAAAATTGTGTGGAGCTGCAGCTGCAACTGGGTGTGAATGAAAGATAACTCATCTTTAATTTGTTTGAGAAGTGATTATAGAGTGAATGGCTGGTCCTGTGGTAATTGTTAATCATGACACAATTTCACAACAATAAAACTCCTAGCTAAATAGGTAATATATGACACTTTCATGAGTTAGCTTAGCCATTTGGTTAAAGTATAAATTGTTCCATGTCTGTCTTGGTTATTCATTTATTAATGCCATATGGTGGATCATCTGTGCAACTGTCTCAGAGAAATGGTTCAGAGAGTTGATACTGGGGTATGTTTGCTTTGTATCCAATATAGAGAATATGTTCTTCCCAACACAAACACAGTAATGATCACAGAATAAGCTAGTGTTTTTCTCTTAAGTCAGGAACTTCCATATTCTGGAATCAACTCTGAGGAATCAACACTACAAAGAAAAAGACTCAAGATTATGAGGTCTAAGAGTTAGAATGTCCTATGAGATAATCCTTTCCACTTTCTCATTGTCACAGATGAGGAATAATTTGGGGTTTTGAAAACTTAGTACCATTTCTAGCATGAGTGGTTTGACAAATGGTTCATACTCCTCTGAAGACCATTATACTTCAAGGTTTCAGATTTAATGGGACATTTCACACAAAGCAGCCCTGTTGATTATGTAATAGGTAAAGTACATTGTAGTATAATTGCTCTAGATGGTTGTGGGTGCTCATGAGGAATGATTTGAGGAAAACATATGTCATCATCCTCTTCCTAAAGTATTCTGCACACCCATCCAATGGTAGAACATTTTATTTTCAAATAAAACAAGAGCTAGATTGGGGAACAATGCTAAGGCTTTCCCAGTGTTCACCTATTGCTGGTAACTAGGATCCCTTTGTCAAGTTCACACAACCTAGAGTCACCTAGAAAGAGAACCTTAACTGAGGAGATATCTGGATCAGGTTAACATGTAGATATGTCTTTGGCAGATAATTGCATTATCACTGGATGTGGGAAAACTCAGCCCACTGTGGGCTGCATCATTCTCTAGGCAGAAGCTCCAGATTTATATTAAAAGAGAACAAGAAGGCACATAAGCATACATGTCTTAATTTTCCTTGGTTTTTATGTGCATATGATGAGAGCAGCTGTTTCAAGCTCCGACTGCCTCACCTTCCCCAAGAGTAGACAATGTCTTGAAATTGTGGCTTTCTCCTTTGAGTCTCTTTAGTTCCCCAGATATTTTATGAAAGCAACAGAAATGAAACTGGGATAGCATCTATTAATCATCTATATAGATGTGTGTATGTGTATCTACAGTAGTTTCTGAAAATATTTACACTTAGTTAAGTGGTTCAGTGATTTATTTAAGAAGGGGTTTAAAAATCAATGAATAAAACGATTGTGCTGATGCATAATTTGCTAATTTATTTACAACAATGCATCTGCATTTATTCTTTGTCAGGCAATATAATACTTTGTCCATGCATTTATGTTCTCATATACATGCCAAAGATTACAATATTGTGCCCGTGTCCATGTATGTTTCTATGTCTCTTCACATGGCATAGAAAAATTACACGTGCCTTCTGGCTTTGGTAATGTTTGGCTTTTGTGATTTGAATATATGGCAGATACTGGACTGTATCACATCTGTTTCTGAAGTATAGCTAAGAAGATTTCTCTAGAACAAGTAACCCTGTCTTGTGGTCTAACACCAAGATGCAAGGGGTGATTTAAAAAAATTAGCCTAAACATTTATACCTCATCATATTAACAGCAGTTCACTAAACACAGAGACCCTGTAAACAAATTGTCTGTACCTTTAGAAGAAAATGAATTATACTTCATGCAGTAAATATCAATGAGAATATTAACAGAGATTATTATCAGTATTGATAAATTCTATACTACAAAATAAAGTCTATTTTCTCAGATATTTGAATAGAAATTCAGTTTAACATTGTGTTACTTAACAACTGTTCTGTTTGGCACCATGACTGACAGATGCCTAAGATATTCTGTAGTTTCTTTTATTTATGTGGGTTTTTTTTTCTTTTTTGCTGATAAGAATGGGGAGGCCATGTAGCTCCCGGAAGCCACTAATTCTGACTCACTAATTCATTGTCATTTTTTAAAAAGTTGCCCAAATTTCCATAACTATAAAAACACTTGCAGTGATTTAATTTTACCCTTTTCGGTAGTTCAAAGAAAAATTCCTCAATGATATTTCAGTTTCTAAACTAGAAAAAAATATAGAGAATCCATAGGGAACTTTAAACATCTCTTCTAACTGAAATCAAAAGTTACAGACTTGTTCATAATAGTAGCCACAATGATTATCTAGGGGCTTTGCTTGGAAGGCCTCCCTAGGATGCTGTGGTCAGAGATAACTTTGGGAAAATTAAATATGGAGACAAGTCTTTTGTGTCTACTTTATCTCCACATGACTGGTTCCATAGAACTAATAAGGCACCACACTGAAATAAGAAAAATGTTTCAGGAAAGCAGAAACCAATGTCTCTTTGGCAACACAGTGTAAGTCATTGTAATGAGTCTCTGGTTCTGTGTTTAAACACCTCCACATTTGACAGGTCTACATTCAGACGTATGGCTCAGAGAGAACAGCATAATGTAGGCATCTCTGTAGTTCGTGTTCTCATGTACATTTTATTGTGTTGTAAAGCTTTTTATATTGCTATTCTATAGAATGTAAAACAAAAGCCCTTAGTTGAAATGTTATTTTTGACTTTCAGGGTTTATAAAGCAAATTATTCTGACTACTGTTAGAGATTCTACAAAGACAGAGCTCAAAACAAATTTACCCCCAATCAAGCACTGGTTTGAATGATAACCACTGTCTTTAGAAAACCCCAGAAATCCATGTGATGATTTTAGTAAAAAAAAAAAAAAATCCCATGAATATGTTTTATAGTTTTTTCTTCAAATTTACATGAATACACATTTCAGATGAGAATTAGAAGCATGTCCATTTAATAACACATCACTTCTCTCAAGAATAAAATAAAAGACTCTACTGAATTTAAAAAGCAGTTTTTAAAGAATGAGGTAAATTTAAATTTAAAGTTGATTCCTAATAAATAGTACCATTCCTTATAAAAATCCCTGTAACATCAGACTGCTTAGATAATTGTAATGCATTATAGTATCATGATAAACATGTCTTCTTTGAAAGGCAAGACCAGTACATGGTTCTTGTGCCCAAATCAAATTTGAAGTCCAGATGCTTAGCACTCATAGAATCCAGCCTCTGGGCTACAGAGTTCTTTTTTCCCATCATTTCTTCCATTAGACAAAGACCTTCAGAGTTCCAAGCTGCACAACATGCTCTGTCTATTCTTAATACCAGTTAGTAGAAGAAAATCAAACAAAGAACATAAACTAATTTGAGGGATCCATTTCCCCTGTCCGACTGAGCTGAGGATAAGGATACACAAAGCATAGGCAGTTGGGCAGTGGTGGCGCATACCATTAATCCCAACACTTGAGAGGCAGGCAGATTTCTGAGTTTGAGGCCAGCCTGGTCTACAGAGTGAGCTCCAGGACAGCCAGTGCTACACAGAGAAATCCTGTCTCCAAAAAAAAAAAACCAAAAAAAAAAAAAAAAAAACAAAAAACCCAAAAACAAAAACAAAAAACCAAAACAAACAAAACAAACAAAAAACCCCCAAAGAAACACCACCACGAACAAAAAAATCCATAGTCACTGTGACCACTCACCTCAGCCCTCAAGAGTCAATGCTTCTCAAACTCTTCCTAATCCATAGACCAGAATGGTACCATCAGTAGAATATCAATGAATATTCATGGATTCACTGGCAATTTTCTGTGTCCTGCAAAATCCCTAAGCTTCTTTGGGTATTGTATTTAAAATGAATTTAGAATGAACCATTTCTTTAATTTATTTTGAGAGATAGGCTCGCTCAGTTACTCAGGCTGACCTTGAACTTGCTTTGTAGCTCAGTCACACCTCAGACTTTAACCATTTCATCTCACCATCCCGAAAGGCTAAGAGTACAGGCCTATGTTATGAGACCTAGCTTAGAAAGATAATTTTAATATTCTATTTTAGCTATAATATCCTCTGATTACCAAGAGTTAGAGTCAAATTACCTCATACTTTTCTTTAATATTTAAAAAACCCTACGATTTGTTATTTGTGTGTCCAATTTCTATTATTTACTCAAAGTATATTTATTTGTTAAATATTTAATTTTACGTATTTGTGAATATTCAAGGGCGCTTGGTGTCTCACCCACAATTGTTCCATGCATTACGGCATTTTAGTATATGTAAAAGTAATAAATGTCTTATTATATGTGAGATATGAATCTAGATTAGCAGAATGAGTAGATTTAGTAGAGTGAGTTCATCTTTGCATATACTACATAATGTTTATGTAATAGATAAGGGGCTGGCACATGCTTTCATGGGGCTGTACTGAGCCTGAGTTTGGTTTGAATGTTGAAGCTCAGAGTTTTTGTTCTAAGCCATAGGAAAAAGTGATCTGAATACAATGAGGCTCAAATGAGCTGTACCCAATGCTTCTGGGAGTTGATTGCTACCATTGCAAACCATGCTTAAAAGGTTAACTAGCTTAGTAGTATTGCTATTGGTTAGCCTCGTCTTGATAAAGCAAAGGAATAGCAGAAATACATACTGAAATCATTTAGCCTTGTTAAGAACATGAAAAAGCAAATTCTACTTAATCAGAAAGTCACACATCATGAATCAGACATCTGAGTTCTTTCAGGAACCCTCGCTCGGATTTCATTATTCATATTTGAGGATAAACTAAAGCTAAATAGAAATAAAAGTCAATATTGTAAATATACAAAATTCATTCCTGGACTCAGCAGCTACGTGTTTCTAATGGAAGTCACATTTGATCATATAGAGAATGTTCTCCTTGTTGTCAGGGTACCAAAAAAACTGCACCACAACACAAATACACTAAGACACTAAGCAGCAAAACCAATCAAAGAGTGATAGAGATTAACTGCAAGTCAGACTCTTTAGGTCCCTGAAATTATTAGTTCTAAAAAATGTGGAGAAGTGTCTATTTAGTATGATGATTACAAAACGTTCTCTGAGCTTCATACAAAGCCATAATAGAGTGCCATCTACTCCAGCTGCGCAGCCAAAGAGCTACAAACCATTCAGTCATCTCTTGTAGCATCCAATACAAAGAATATATGAAACCACTATGAGAAAACTCGATTGAAAAATTTGAGCTTCCATATAAATAAACTGGTTTCCTACAGGTGTCTGAGTGTGGTGTGTGTATGTGTGTGTGCATGCGTGCGTGCATGGCGTGCGTGTGTGTGTGTGTGTGTGTGTGTGTGTGTGGGTGTGTGAAGGAAAACTGTCTTGTTTTGATACTTCCTTTTTGTCCATTAAACCCTAGTATAATGGCAGAAGTAAAAGTTTCAATTTTATTTGTAAAAATGATGATTCCAAAGAAATTTGGCTCAAGAAATATTTTCCCTGGTGGAAGCTTTTTGCTTTCCTTCACAACTATTCATTATTTCAGAATTATTTTAGAAATGTTGAAAGAATATTGACATTGTAAAGGAAAACATACTGGATGGGATTTAATTTTTTAATTCACTCAAGAAAAACAGCTTTGAATCAATTATCCACAGTTTTCAACGTATAATCAAGAATTTTGACAATATTTAGCTGTTGAACTGCCAAGCTATTAGCAACCAAGAGATGTGATTAGGCATCCATATTAATAAACACCTGTCACAATACCATAACAGATGCTATGGGGACATAGTAGTACAAAACATAAATTTAAAAATTCTGGACAGAGTCTTCTACAATATGGAACCTAAATTAAACCTAATGATTGTGATCTTATTTGTGTTACTAAATATGGTGGCATATTTATCCTACTCAAATGTAAATGACATTTTATTTAATGTTACTAAAAGGCTTTCACTGAAATAAAAGCCGAAAACCACAGCACGGGAAATTTAAATTTCCCATTACCTTTACATTAGCCAAATAGTAGAGTATATTATCTTTATGTGAGTATGAAAAGTACACACTCAAGTATGTTTTGTAATTTAGGATTTACTGTTTCAAAATTCATGATGACTCACAACTAGTATGCATAATTTCAACTAGGACTCCTATGTATAAATTAGCAAGATATGTAGTTTTGATCAAAGGGGTATGTGGTCTGGAAAGCTTGCTCTGGAAGCACAGATGCATGCTGACATCCTGAAGATAAGACCTGAAATACAGAAAAAGAAAAGTAACTCTTACAAGCTTTCCTCTTGACCTCCACACCCATGTTTGGCCACAACATACACTTCACACACACACACACACACACACACACACACACACAAACACACACAATCACAAGTAAATAATTTTACAAATTTAATTAAAAAATTAAAGGTACATTTTTGAATACCTTAATACAGTGGTTACCCTAATATTCTAAACTAATTAAAATAATATTTTTCTCTCTAGGCAAAAAATAATCACTAAAATAATATAAACATTGTATGCAAATAAATAATTTTAGAGAAATGAGCACATATAAAATCTATCTTAGATCAAACATTAATTTATCAATAGTTGAACTGAGGGGCTTATAATTATGTGTTTTTTTCAATACAACTCCAAATTTATAAAAATTATCTCAAGGACATTCATATAATATTCAAGCAAACAATTTAAGGGGATGTCTCCTTTACTTAAATGTATCAAAATATACAAGTATTTGTTTCAGTTCAAGCCAGCCATGCACATAGATATTATTCTTTCACAATGGGTATTTTATATTGGCAAATATTTCCATATACACTTGACTTTTGAACCCTGGAGATTATATATGATCCTTATGGTAGTCATGGTGCTAACTATTCTTAGGTTCAGTAGTGAGTGACTATTTCTATAATTATCCACAAAGGCGTCAATGTCAATTTTTTTTCCTCTAATTTCACCTCACCTCCCTTTGTAGTTGAGTTTAAAAACAAAGTATCATTTTTTCTGTCTCTAAATTGTTTTGAATATTAAGAATAGTGTTAGATGTGTCTAGGGAATTATATGTTTTGTTTTATGTGTTTGAGTGGTTTGCCTTCATGTTTGTCTGTGTATCATGTGAATGTCTTGTGCCAGAGGAATCCAGAAGCTAGTGTTTGGTCACTTGGAAATGGAATTGTCATCACGTGGGTGCTGGGAACTGACCGTGGGTTCTGTGCAAAAGCGGCAAATGGTCTTAACTCCTGCGTGGTTTCCCTAACCTCATATGTTCCCTGTTTTGTTTGTTTTTATCTTTTCCACTTCTGCTCTTTGTTTCTCCTAGAGCAGAGTGTTAGTTATGATAGTCATGCTAATAATTATTTTTCTGTCTTTCCCTTACTTGGTTATTATATTTAATTTGTTAAATGTCACTTTCTTTCCTGACATTCTAAAATACATTCATGAGAAAAATATAATGATGTTTTAATGACCAAACACACCAGATGTCTGAATCTAGCCTTTAAGGCTCACCGCATACACATTTCATTGGTGAAAGGCTAGATGCTAGATCAAGATTAGAAATTCAGGAGATTTGGGCTCAATTTGAAGAAACAGGTGACACAGTTGTTAATACAACCCAAAGTAGCTTTTTTGTTGCTCTCAATATGAACCCATACAATCAAAACTGGATAGCATCTAGCTAAGCTGCAAAATTCCTTTCTGTATTGAGGAAGGTAGTGCTGTCTGTCCATCAAGTCTTCACTCAGCTATTAGTTTGCACAGTTAAACAATCCATAGAAATTTGTGGTTATAAATATTGTTTATATCTATTTATTTTTTACATTTATTTTAAATTATATATGTTGTTTTAGGGTTTTATTGCCATGAAGTGGCACCATGACCAAGGCAACTCTGATAAAGGCAAATATTTAATTGGGAGTTTCAGAGGTACAGTCCATTATCATCATGACAGGATACCTGGCAGCCTGCAGGTAGATATACTGCTTGAGGAACCAAGAGTTCTACATCTTGATCCAAAGGCAGCCAGGAGGAGGATCTCTTCTGTAGGCAAACTCAACCCTCAAAGCCCACCCCCACAGTGAGACACTTCTTCCAACAAGGCCACACCTTCTAATAGTGCCACTCCCTGTGGTCCAAGCATATTGAAATGATATGTATGTATTTTATATGCATCGATGTTTTGCCTCTGTGTGTAACTATGTACCAAGTGTGTGGGGTTTCAGAGTTGTAGGTTTATATGAAGAAGGTGGGAATCAAACCCAGTCCTCTAGAAGAGTAGCCACTCTTAACTTCTTGGGCCTTACTCTAACCCCAATTTGATCTACTTACTTTTCTGATTTTTATTTAGGCTATCCTTTACTATCATTGAATTATTTAAGAGATAAATTAGCTGTTTTAAAAATATTTCCGATTAATGGGTCTTAGAAAACTAACTGGAATCTTTTTCCATTATTTTGTTTGTTTTGTTTTGGTTTTGAGACATTGTCTTGGTCTGTAACTCAGTGATCTGAGACTAAATCCTGCTTCTTAGTCTTAAGCTTAGAGGAACCGTCCTTTCTCCTTTTCCTATTTCTGTGATTAGAGGTATGAGCCACCATGCCCCAATTTTCATTTTCACTTAAAAATGTGACAGTTATCTCTACTTTGTTATCTTCATTCAAATACTGCTACTACATATTTCTCAAATAATTCCAAATATGATATAGTTATTATGTTTCCTGGCCAGACAAAAATTTATTGTGCTTGGTAGCTTCAATTTCCCTTTATCTTTTCATTCTCTGAAATGACTTTTATTATAATTATTTGTTTGTGTGTTCATGTATCTTCTTTAGAAGATTTTGAATTTAACAATCAAAAGACTAAGGAAAACTTAGTCCTTAGTTAAAATAGACAATAACTAAATTTAGTGGATAATTAATAGATAGATAGGAGAACTGCCCTTTTCCTTTTGTCCTCATGTATAAAATATAATAGAGAAGATAGTCAGGACCCAAATGGTCTTCCTATTGGGACTTCATCTGACCAATGCATGCTGTGAAGGTAGTAGATACAATTTACTCTTATGTATATGTAACAAATTGCCAAGCAAAGTAGCATATATATGCTGAATTATGAACTAAGTACTATGAATGTATAATAGCCTTTCAGCATGAGTTTTAGCAAGATAAAATCTTTTATGATTAAACAAATGAAGAGGGGCCACATGTTGATTTTTGGCTTTGAGGAACTTAAAGGAAACTGACAGTCTGTGACAGTATTGGCATAAAGCAAAATCAGCAATACTAGGTTTAATTGACCTCTAACCTGCTTTTTTCTGAACTTGATCCAGCTGTGACTTTATCTCTATATGTCTATACTTATATGTATATATATTTGTGTTTTATTTTTTTGGAATGGGAGCTCACAATCATTACTACCCCTTATATCCAATGCTTGCTATGCACATCAACCACCAAATAGTCCATGGGGAAGAGGTTCTTCAGTTTGTAAAATGCTGTGTAATGAGAAATTGTGATTGGCCATAATACTAAAATTTCTTTGAAATCTAAGGTCACTAGTCTCTTTAATCCAGAAGGAAATAAAACCGTGCTTCCATTTCTACTCAATGGAGTGTGGGGCTAGAATAAAATAGGAAGTAAAGTATAAAGAGTGGTGAATCAAGATGAGAGAGAAGCAGTGCATGGTAATACACATCAACAGGAATATTATGAATTTGAGGACACCTTGGATATAAGAAAGAAAAGATGAAATATACATAGTCATATTCATATACACATACACATACATACACGTGTGTGTGTGTGTGTGTGTGTGTAGTTACTGCAGATGGAGAATGTATCCTAGAAAGAAGCAGAGAATCAGAAAGAGTGAAAAAAAGTTTTATCTAGGAGGAATTTGAGAATGGCATACATGTGGCAAAGGTCAGCAGAGATCCACATTCCAGAGCCATGGACCTGAGGTGTGGCAAGATGATATAATTTGTCCAACATAGACTTAGCTAAGATCTACCATTGCATACCAGTGGATTGCCTCAAATTCCATGGCAAAGTAAGAATCATCTATTCATAGTCAATAGAAAAACCCAAACGAGAGCATATGCTTGGATGTTACCAAACTACCTCTTCTCAGATGTTCAATATGAGACCAGGTCTCTGACAGTCAAGTTCTAGTGCTAGGCAGCTTCAGATTGAAGGGTACAATTTCATGCATCTGGAAATGGCCCGAAAAGCAACACACCTTTGCTGCTTTTGTTCAGTTTTCTGTACCTAGAACACCTTCCCCCTCCACCAACTAAATTACCATTTACATTGCACAGAAGGTGAGCATGACATTTGAAAAGAAAATTAAGTCAATACTTGTATTTGATGGTGCTTTGGAGACCTGATATGTGGAGAACAGGCTGGTCTAAAGGATGTGGAAGTCAACACTCAGGAGACAAAAGAGAATCTGCTGCTTCCTGCCCTTCAAGTACCTGCCAATACTTCTTGCGAGAATGACTATATTTAAAGAATTATCTAATTCTTTTTTTTCCTTGTGAATTCTCATTATTAATTCTATTATTATTGCTGATGTCTGTGACAAGGTTTTCTTGGTTTCCGTTCGGATTTCTCCATTGTACCTTAGTTCTTTTCCACTCTCAAAAGCCCCTAAAATGGTTCCGAGCATCTGCGCTCACAGGAATAACTGCTTTTGGTTGTTTTGTGACTTACATAATGCTTCCTGCCAGCATCTAAAATGAGGAGCAATAAAAACATGTCCTTATGATCACTTCTCATATCTATCTTGGACTAATTTAGAATGAGGGAAGAATGATATATTATAGATGATTATAATGTTGAGAGTTCATGCATATTAAAAATTAGAATAAAAGCACTTTTTAGGATATTCATCGGTTGTATAATTTTAGTTATTCAAAGATGATTATGCTTTGAAAATCTGACCTTTTGCACGAACCTTCAAAAGAAAGAACATGTTTTTCTCATTGCTTCCAGTTATTGTGTATGCATTCCAATTATCCCCTCTTTGTCAATGCCTAAAAGAACCAAGGAAACACAATAAAAGTCCCATCATGAAGTTTATTTCCAGTTTGGGTATAGGAATAAATTAATTTATCACCTGAAACAGATATTTTTGGAATAACTTTGCTATTGCAAGTCCAAGATTAATCTTATCTCTGTTTTCCTAGCCTCAAAATAATCCAGGAAACAAAAGGAGATAGTCACCTAACACATTTGAGTCTTACTCAAGTCAAGACACGTTTGTCTGTAATTCTCAAATGGCAAGTGGTAACTATACAACGATATACAGATAAAATGCCAGCACCATTTAAAAGAATGACATATTATTTGTCAGATTATTTGACTAGATAATAGGAACAACCTAAAAGTTTGTCTATGAGTTTAAATATTAGTTTCTAAAATAGTGATATTCTGAATTGTTCTGGAAAAGGAAACTATTGAAATCCTTTTTTGCCTTCATTACCTAAATCACTGTATATGATCTCATCAGGATTGTATTCATAGCTGACATGTACATGTATTTTGTAGCTTTTATAGCTAAATGGATTTATCAGTGAGATTATTTCATTTAGACCAAACTAGTGGTTATGAATAACAGTTATTGTCAAATAGCTGGGTTTAGGATTACCTCAGTGATTGAAGCACACCTCCTGGGTATGACTATGAGGAAATTTTCAGAGTGGATTGATTGGTGACATTTATGACATCCTATGGACTGAACAAAAGGACAAAGGAAATATCCATCTAGATGCTGACAGCCCTGCGCTCCCTTCCCCCACTTCTCTTTGCCAAGAGGTAAAGAATCTCCATGGCCACAGGACCATACACTCTTGTGTATTTATGCCTGAGTGCTTGGGGTTAAGCAACCATGAGTTGCAGCTGAAATCCGGACCCAATTAATCTGATTTCTACCTGATATTTGCTCATGGCCGTGCAAATGTAACTAGTGACATAGCATTTCTTTTTTGATTCTATGTTTTTACTTATTCACTTTACATCCCACTCATTGCCCCCTCCCAGTCACCTCCTCCCACAATCCGTCCCCCATCATCCTTTCCTTCTCCTCTGAGTAGGTGGGGGTCAACCTGGGTATCCCCCAATCCTGGCACATCAAGTCTCTGCAGGCTAGCCAGTTTCATCCTCTCCCACTGAAGCCAAACAAGGAAGCCCAACTAGAAAAACATAGACTATGTACAGGCAACAGCTTTTGGGATGGACACCTTTCCACATGAAGGCCAAGCAGTGCATCTGCTACCTTTAGGAAAGAAACCATGGGTTGTGGATAACTGAATGTCCAAGTAATGATTTCAAGTATGAAACCTTCTGCTTTTCTAGGAGTCAATGGCAGCCAGTCACAAAATGAATGTATAATAATCTAATAAAATGGCAAAAAGAAAGTCATTAAAATCTACTGCCAATGACACAGCTTAAAATGGGATTATATATTTAATACCACCTGATATTTTTCACTAACAGACTAATGAGGGCTTGGGGGATATTGTCATTAGTGAGATATTTCAATTATTGCCTGTTAATACTTGATTCTTTCATTTGTTTGTTTTGGGATTGTTTTGTTTGTTTGCTTACATGTTAGATGGGTTGGTTGGTTTGCATTTTGTTTTTTAATGAGAGTCCACTATGTAGCTTTGAGTGTCTTGGAATGCAATACGTAGTCCAGGGTGAACTTGAATTCATAGAGATCCGCCTGCCTCTGCCACCAGAATGCTGATATTATTGAAGGCATGAACCATTATGCCCACCTTCCTTGATCGCTTTATACTTTACATATGTGTTTTATGATCACAGCAGGATACACAAGTGGAATTGGAATGTAAAGATCACCTGCCAGTATTCTTTCCTAGACAAAATAGACTATGTGAAAGGCCCAGGAGGGTAGTGTGGCTAAAATCAAGGCTGTTTTACTATTCTAGAAGAAAACTTCCCTAGGAAGGAGTGCTTTGGGATATAAACAGCTAGCATAAGAAAATTATGGAGCCAACGCAGTACTGCAAAACCCTTAATTTCCAATTTCAGGAAAATGTCATCTTTTTCCATCGGAATGTGGAATTTAATTGGTACCAGAGAGTAACCCACTGAAATGAACTCTAAGAGTTTCCCACTGATAAAGTAAAAGGGACTCCTAGTTTACTCAGAGCATCATTCCTAACATTTCCTGTTTGCTTCTTCTAAGTGACCTTTCATCACTTAGATTGATGCTTTATGACACAGTATACCGTTTTCAAAGCAGAACTCCTGGACTTGGATGAACAGGTTTCAGCAACAGACAAGGGCAATCATCTCAATTGACTTTTGAATGTTCAGAGTCCATCAAGTTTTCAAAAGATCATTGGCAAAACTCAGGCCAATTTTCAGAAAGAGTAAACTGAAAGAAATAAACTCCAATACCAGAAGGCTGTTTATTCTGGATACCCATATGGCCTGACATTCTGATCTGTGGCACATGCAGGATCAGAGCAGTGTCTCTTATCTTTAAATGAAGAACAGACAGAAAAGGAATGGAAGAAGGCAGGAAGGGATGGAGACAGGACGGAAAGGAGGAAGGGAAAGAGGGAGAGAGAGAGAGAGAGGAGAAGGAGGAGGAGGAGGAAGAAGAGGAGAAGGTGGTGGTGGCTAAGTAGAGAAGCATAGCTAAATATCTTGAGTGAATTGTCATTGTTCTCTTGGGTTATACATGTCAACAATGGGGACATCGGCAGAAATGGCAAAGATAGTGACCTCTTTGACTCCAACCTTCAAAATGACCCCAGCCATTGTCATGTGGGTAAAGGCATCTTTAGCCTACACACCATACTATGCACCACTGTCACCACACTTGGTGTTGATGGGATCTTGTTTCTGTAAGATGGAGATGACCTTCTTGTAGATGATACCTTTCCAGTTCTCAGTCTTGACTATGCCTGGAACTTGCTGTAGGTGGAGTCATACTGCAACATGAAAACTATGTAGTTGATGTCAATGAAGGTGTCATTAATGTCAACATTATCTACTTTGCCAGAGTTGAAGGAAGCTCTGGTAGCCTTGTGCCCAAGACAACAAAATCTGTTTACTCTGACCTTCATTGTTGTATCTCAGAGGCAAAGCTGGCACTTCTTGAAAAGATGCAACTGTCTCTGGAATCCAGAGGAGCAGAAAAGTGGTATGGTGGGCATAGGGCTGCCCAGCACATTAGCCCTGCATCCACTGGTGCTGCCAAGACGGTGGGTAAGGTCATTCCAGAAATGAACTGGAAGTTCACTGGCATGACCTTCAATGCTTTTACCCTTAGTTTGTCTATTGTATATCTGATGCCTGGAGGTAGCTTTCAAGTATGGTGGTATCAAAAAGGTGGTGAAGCAAGCCTCAGAAGACCCACTAAAGGGAATCCTCGGCTACCCTGAATATGAGGTTGTTTCCTGTGACTTTAACAGGGATACCTACGCTTCTACCTTTGAAGCTGAGGCTGAAATTGCTCTCAATGACAACTTTGTAGAGCTCATTTCCTGGTATGACAACAAGTAAGGCTCCAGCAACAGGCTGGTTATCTCATGACCTGTATGACCTCCAAGCAGTAAAAGGCCCTGGACCACCTATCCAAGCAACAATCTGTGAGGAAGAGAGAGATAACATCAGCTGCCTCTCTGTTCCAAGTCAGTATCCAGTATTGAACACTTCTCCTCATGGTTTTCAACCATACCTCCAGAAGAGACAGGCTTAGGGAGCCCTATTCTCTTGAATCCTGTCAAGAAGGTCTACTAAACCCACTTCCACTCAAAGTACATGTTCTCTTATGTTGTGCTAGATAAGTAGCTAGGCATTGGTCCTGATAAAATGCTAAAGTAAACATATAATCATAAGAATGTAATAAAGTATCCAAATTACAGTATTACAGCAATGGTTTCAACCTTTAAATCATAAACATTAAGAACTGGGGATAACTTAAGCAAGTTTTTATACAGGCATATAGACTGGAGTTCAATCCCTAGGTATATATCTATTATCCATATGCTGGGTGGTGAAGATTCCTGGATACTTGAGGTTTACTAACTGGCTAGCATAGCCAAAATGGTGGGCTTTTAATTTATTAAGAGACCTTGTCTCAAAAATTCTGGTGGAGATTGAGGAAGACGCCCAATGCTGAGAGTTGGATGAGGATATACACACACATGCATGGGCACACACATATGCATCAATGAATTATACCCTTCAAATTTGCCTTTGATTCACCATACAATATAATAATTCAATAAAAGATATAAATCTCTTGAACTCAGCAGTAACAGCATGGTCCCATGGAAAGTAGCTACATAAAAGACTGCCTTAAGTCAAACTGAATCTTATTAGCTTATTTGCTAACAGTACACATACAGTGTGCTAAAATTTAATAAGCTATCTTCTGGGCTGCTATACTAGGGGTAAAGAGGCTAGATTAAAGATCAGCCTGTGAGTTCTGATCCTCTCAGCAAGGAGAGAGAATAGAAGCACCTTAGACTCTTGAACCAGCTCTGTAACCCTCTATTAATTGTAATACTTCTTGACTATGTCAGTAGAGCTTCACCTCTTTGTTCCTTCATCTAGACCTAAGTATAACACCATGCCGTGACTAGAGTTGGAAGTTAGTTGGTAGGTTTTGAGATGGTTGGAGGCTAAATAATAAGGGTTAAATCATACTATTTTCCTAAACTGAAAAGTAATTATTTTCTGAGACCATAAAATGAGGTCTGATATTAAAAGACAAGGGGCAGCCAGTAAGTACATCACAATAGTTTAAATGAAGCTGGAAAAAAAACAGCCCAGGCTCTATAAGAGATTTTGAACATGATTAATACTGAATCCATTGTCATCGGGAAAATGGGGACTCCCCAGTCAGAGTGGCTGATTGTATTTGCAATACAATGCCTTTGATTAATGTGTACACTCAGAGAGTAATGTGTAGAGGTGAGAAAAGACCTGTTTTCAAATGTTAGAGCTGAGCACAGATATCCCATTATCTTAAAGGATGTCCATGAATAATGACTTACAGAACTTTGAAGGGGATATGGAAGGCATGGTAGTGTGTCTTGTTTCTGTGTTAGGCAAAATACAGAAGATTTTTCCTTATTAATTCTTACCTCTCACTGGCCTGGGGAATTACCACTGAGAAGCCATTCTATCCTGTATTTCATATCCTCAGGAACCATCTGTTTTAAGGTGCATTTTTTAAATGTTTCTAACTATAACATTATTTTTGAATGAAACCTTCAAGTGTGTAGTGGGCATTTTTTTCTAGATGCAATATGGAAAGATGCATTCATTTCCCATGAGTCTCAAAGAAAAACTGATACAGGCAATAGTCACTTGAATTTTCCCCCTTTATCTATCCCAAATGAATTTCTCCCTAATTATATTACAGTGTGCTATATTTTGAGGGAATCTTTGAATCATGAGTAGCAGCAGGACAAAAGATAGACATGTTACACTTAAGGTAGTGTCTCAGAAAGAGTACCAAACACACACACACACACACACACACACACACACACACACACACTGCAGTGTGTCTCTGAGTAGTCCTGATGTGCCCATGTCTCCAAAGGCCTGACCCTGTTACCCATATTGATGTGAATCCCCCCAAAAAAGGAGTATATGTAGATAGCTAGCAACTGGTTTATAATAGTGAGAACTTTTCATTAACATTAGAAAAAATACAGGTCAAGTTAGAAAAGAATATGTCCTTAAAGAAACACCTCCTATTAGCCCATTGGATAGCTGATTTTATATAAAATTGGAAACTAATGGCTTCCTCATAGAAAGCAACTCTGACTTCCTATTGGTTACTCTTGAGGATGATGGCAGGCTTAATGATGAACACCCAAGAGGCCTACTTCCTGTTAGCAACTGGAGAATATCATCTTTGGTGGGGAAAGTAAGACATAATACAATGAAAAAGTCAGATGCTGTAGAGATAAGCCCCCAACAAAGAAGAGTCACAAGTTTAGGTCTAAATGTTGCCCTCTAGACTCTGATAAAAGATAGAGGGTGAATCTTTAAGCAGAGCTTCAAGAACAAGACAAGTTCTGCTAAAACTCAAACTTGGGTGTAAGGAAATTCATTTTGGAATCCTGACCCCTTGAAATGTACAATAATAAATCCACATTGTTGTAAGCCTAGATGATAACAGCCTGAACCTCTGAAGCTAAACATCAGCCTCAATTAAATGTTTTTATAAGAAGAGATCTTGGTCATGGTGTCTAGTGCACAACAATGAAAACCCTAACTAAGACAACTTCCAAAGTTCATTGCTGAGAATCATATCTTAGTTGTTCCAAGTTCCTTCACTCTTCTCTGAAGGATATAAATACAGGCAACTTTAAACAAGAGGAATGAGTCATTAGTACTTTGTGCCACATCACATGGTAATATCCCAGGCAATCTTTACATATGCACCATCAAGCACCAGAATCCCACTGAAAAACTCTAAGTTGGGGATTGTTTCAGTGGCAATGGAAACAGTACAGCCATTGTGTGGAGGGTGATAAAAAAGAGTGGCTGATAACAAATGTTAAAGCACTCTGTGAAATCAAGGACAGTGACCATCATAGTGTGTCAAGTACCTCCTCCAGTATGTCTTTAAAAATGGCACCACCAGATCATTTGACTGCTATTTCCATAAATATTAAGAGCTGCAGTTAATGCTCTGTTCTTTAAATGTGGTCTTTGTACTGTCCAGTCTCAGATTTAAAAAACTAAGGCCCAATTTGTCTATGAACCAGGAATCAACTGGGTAATAATGGTAACTTTCCCTTTATATATGTTTACTTATAGCCCAATACCAAACATGGAGCAAATAAAGAACAAAAAGAAAGTACCTAATTATTGTTGTAAAAAAAAATTAGCCAAGAAGAAGCTTATTCCACAAGGATTGATATTGGAGCATGTGGATGGAGAATGAAACTTTAAGAGGACACCTCTAGGACAGTGGATGGTTTCCAATAATAAGGAGGTTTTACTGCACAATACCTAAAATATTCTATCAAGTGTTTCAGTGGGATGCTGGTACTTGATGGTGCATATGTGGAGATCACCCAGGATGTTACCATGTGATATGGCCCAAAATACTAATGACTCATTTGTCTTGTCTTGTCAACCAATTTCAAGTTACCTGTATTTATATCATTCAGAGAAGAGTGAAGGAACTTAGAACAACTAAGATATGATTCTGTGCAATGAACGTAGGAAGTAGAATGTGTGTGCCCAACAACAGAACATACATAATGCATGCTTATGGAAGTCCTTAATATATAAATAGAATAAATAATAAATTGATTTCATAAAAAACCTTCACAGCTCTACCCAGCAGTACTGCATGTGACAACTGAGTAAAATCTTAATATGACATTTCTAGAACATGATAAACATGGGGTAAACTTTGTTACTCAAAGTAGTTTCAGTAAAAATTTAGCAATTGTTTATCCCCATGGGGAAATTTGGAGAAATTTACTTTGTATAAGTGAATACTCCAGCTACTTGTCCATCTGAATGACATCTATTTCACTCATGATTTAAAAATAGACTTCATTAGAGAATTACTTCTCCTTAATTCTACTTTTGCTCTTTACTCCAAGAGTTTGGCTGTTTTCATTTATTTTTCTTCTTTTTCTCCACCATCAAGTTCTTGACATAACATATTTTCTGGGATATGATATAGCACTAATAGGTGAAAGGGAATGGGAGGATTGAAAGCACTGAAAGGATTTACTTTTTTCTCAGTTTTATAAAACCTTGTTGGTGGATTTTAGTAATGGAGTCTTTACAGCCAATCACAGTCCATACCCCTCTCTGTCTGTCTCTTCCTTCCTCTCCTCTGTCTCTCCGTCTCTTTTCCTCTATATTTCTGTCTCTGTCTCTCTCCTTTTCTCTGTTTTTCCATGTTTCTGTTTCCATGTCTGTCTGTCTCTCCTGTCCTCTCCCTCCCTCCCTTCTGTCTATCTGTTTGTCAGTGTTGTCTATCTGTTTGTCTGTCTGTCTGTCTGTCTCTCTCTTTCTCTCTCTCACACACACACACACACACACACACACACACACACACACACACACCAATAACTTAACAACAGTGGTAACCGTAGACTAACTTTTCCCTCAGATATGTGACAGGAGATTTTTTTGAAGGAGACCCAGTCTCGTCTTCATAAACAAATATAGTGTTCAGTAAGAAGAGATATCATTATCATGCACAAAGCAGAACCTTTATAATTTCTATTCTTAATAACTGACTCTGTCTGTCATTGCAATTACAAAATAAGAAATAGACTTGGCTTTGTGCCCAGTCTGAACATATGCCTTACAATTTCAGCCATATTGGCTGGGGGGACCATGGTTCTTTCAGGTTTTTTTTTTTTTTTTTTTTTTTTTTTAGTGTCTATTGATGGCATCCAAAATTTCAAAAAGTATATTTGCTTGTTTTCTGTGGTGGTGAACTGGAAAAATAGTTATAGGATTTTGGTTCCCAAATGGAAAATATGATGAGGCAATGCTAAGAGTTTACCAGGTACTCTTTTTTTTTTTTTTTTTTTTTTTTTAAATGGGGCCAATTGGAAAGACTTTCCAAACTTCCATATTTCTCCAAGATGCTGGGTTTGGAAACATGGATGGAGAGTTCTTATCCTGAAATTGCAGTTTGCCCTGAGATGCTCTGATCTCTTGGTTTTCACTATGAGATTCCTGGTTGCCACTGGCTTTGATACCTTAAGGAAGATAGTTCTGGGCCCTAAGAGACCTTCAGGTTCTCCAATAGTTCACTAATGATGATATGGGAGACAGAAAAGTTGAGACTCCTTCAATGTTCTTTGTATAGTTAGATGTAGATAATAAATATGAGACATGAAAGAAATACCTTTCTAGAATGAAGCCCAAAAGGTTTTTTAGAACGTTCATTATTCTTGATGATTACAAGTTGATTGAAATCTGATTACAAACTAGTTGGTTTTCCAAAGACTTTTATCATCTTCAAAACTCTAATGACAGTTTTTGAAAGAAAGGCACATCCAGCAGGACAGAGGAGCCTCGTGTATGAAGAATGGAGTAGCCCTACATTATCTGCGTGAGCTGGGAACTGCTATTATTTTATCAGTCTTGGGTGGCCTTCATGACAATTGCTACTCTTTTTACATATCTTGGACCCAACAGAGAGTGAAAGGAGGTATGTTCTGGCAATCCCTTGTAGAATTAATCACAAATTATAGGAACTTAGACCTGAAGGAAATTTTGTCAATAAATGAAAATAAGCACTAACTGGGTGCTTATAAAATCTTGAACAACAATAATGCTTATACAGATACAGACAGTGTCTGTCTATAGTGTGATGTTTTTTTTCTTTATTTGTAGAAAGATTTTATGGCTGTGACTATATTAAGCACCATTTTCAGCAGAAAAAGGAAGTAACTCAATGTAATCAACTCAGTTGATATTGTCTGAAATGAGGTGCAATTTTTAGGTTAAAAAGAAAAGAAAAGGAAGGTCTAGAACATGGCTTAACAATTAACAATACATGCTGCTTTTGCAGAGGAAGAGTCCACTTTTCAGTACCTACGTCAAGTGGTACACAAGCCCTTATAATGTTAGCTCCAGAAAACCCTGTGTCTTCTGACACCTACAAATGTGAGACACAGACATGCATAAACATGTATACACACACACACACACACACACACACACACACACACACACACAAAGACCATGCATATATTCATATAGAAATAGAATCACAGAATATTGTAAATGAAAAGGTAAATCTCTAAAAAATATTTTTTGTCAAGATGATATCGAAGCAATTCTATTTCATGAGCAGTGGCTATGTTCCAAATAACATGTAATACATTTAATTTTATGTTTTATACCATGTGATAAATATGTTCATTACCTTGGTGATTAGAAAGTAAGCTCAGGGCAGTCAAGACTACTTGGCTACTAGTTACAGACTGTAAACCAAATGAATGGCCTAAGCCCATCTTAATTCTAATTTATTTCTGCTCTTACTTTGAATATCAAAATGAATAAATAATAGTGTCTAACATGAAGGTTAGATGAAAGCTCTATTTTCTGTTTACTAAGGTACACTTTTGAGGTATACGTTTTCATTTAATAGAGCATAGGTTGGGGGCAGGTTTGAATGCAGTATTTTAAATTTAGGAAGCAGAAGTAAAACCAGATAAGATATGACAAATAAAAGCAGTCCTACAGAGCTTATGGACCACGATGTAGACATTCTGTTATACTTGGAATTAGGAGTTAGTCTCTCTCTCTTTCTCCCTCTTTGTCTCTGTCTCTTCTCTTTCTCTCTCATATAAATATTCTCAAAAATATTCTCAGGCTATACACACACACACACACATACACACACACATTCATACATATATTCTGTCTATCAATCTTACATCCACCCACCACCCACCAATCATGCTATCTATCTATCTATCTATCTATCTATCTATCTATCTATCTATCTATCTATCTAAACAGCTTTCCTCCATGGTTTCTGCTACAAATTCTTGTACCTTTCTTTAAGAATGAACCTACAAGAATAAAGTGGATAAACCCTTTCTTCCCCTAATTTGATTTTGGTCAGACTAATCACAGTGGCAGAATTAAATTAGATATATATTCATAATTTCTCTTGCTGTTGTAGATAAATTCATGACAGAAATTGCACAAGGGAAGAAAGGTCCCTTTGGCAATGATTCATGGATTACAGTCTATAATGATGGGGGTGGAATGTGGAATTTGGGGCAGCTTGAATGGGAGTGATGGAATCATGTGAGTTCTTCTCTCATCCTTGAAAACCAAGCAGTAGAGAGCTAGACTGAAACCTAAGTTAGTCTTCATTACTTACCCCTAATGTCCTAAAGTCAGCCAGCTAGTCCC
This sequence comes from Apodemus sylvaticus, assembly GCF_947179515.1. Lineage (NCBI taxonomy): Eukaryota > Metazoa > Chordata > Mammalia > Rodentia > Muridae > Apodemus > Apodemus sylvaticus. The sequence goes on along the minus strand of NC_067490.1, from coordinate 22,604,092 downwards.
TATGTTCCAAAGTCCTACAACCTCCCAAGACAATGCTTCCAAGTACTCAAACATGGATGGATGCCTAGTGTGAAAATTTTTACATTAAACTACAGAGAAGTGAAAATAACTATAAAATAATGTGTATGGAGCTGTGGTGAGAATGAAGAAAATGATAAGTGTATTCATTATCATGAGAAAATATATATTATCATGGTTTTCATCTTATATATAAAGAAGATTAATTGAGAAGAAAAAAGGATTGAGGGACAAGGTTTTTGTCTCATAAATGTGATTATTATTATATATACATACACACTAGACACACGCATACACACACACACACACACACACACACACACACACATATATATATATATATATATATATATATATAACTTAATTTAAATTGGTTTAATTTGGGTTACCAATTAAACACAAAACAGAAAGCTTTATTGTACTGTGTGTGTGTGTGTGTGTATGTATACACACACACACACACACACACATATGTTTTGTGTTTAATTGGTAACCCAAAATACCAAATAAGTTGAATGATAGTCCTTTTCTCTGAAAACAGAAGATGGAATGATTCAGTACTATTTTTATTAAATCAGATCCTTGACAAGTGGGCCTGTATGGCTCATAGTTTCTATCATGTTTATTAAATCCAATGAAAAAGAAAGAAGTGGCATCTATGTTAAAAAATGTGATGGGTTAAGAACAGAATAATGGTAGAAATGGACAGCAGCTATTTGTTCAAATAATAATAAATAATAAATTGACTTTCCAAAGAACTTTTTTCACCCACCTAAAAAAGATAAAATCTGTTATCTGTATTTCATTAACTCTTTATCATTATATCCTTTGCCATATGATTTAAAAGTTTTTGTTTATTGTGTTTTTATATATTATATATATCCCACATATATTCATATATATATATATATATTCATATATATGTATATATTCACATAAATGTATATTCATATGTATGAATGCAGCACACGTGTGGTAACAATGCTGGTGTCAGCCTTTACCTTCTACCTTGTTTGAGACAGGGTTGCCCTTATTCTCTGTCGCTGTCTACATGGGAGCTGGCCCCCTGGTTTCTGGTTAGTTCTCCTGTACCCAAATCTCATTTCCTCACAGGAGTGCTGGAATTGATACAAGTTTAGCTTTATGTGGTTTTGCTAACTCATACTGATGTCGTCATATTTGTACCACAGGTACTTATTTTTAAATTTGGAAGATGAATTATATACACCAAGATGCTCTTTAATATATACATTAAATATATACATTGTGAAAAGGAAACAAGGAATAATGACCTCATCTAGTCAACCATTAGAAAGTCTCATCCTCAATGCCTTCCATATTGGGTTATAAATAATTATTTTTGATCAATTCATATTTAAAAATTTCTTGGCCTCTGTCTTTTAAAAATATTTGCAGATGTTTCACTTTCTCCCCCTCTCTTCCCTTTGGTGTCTTTCTAGATAGGATATAACTCTGGTTTAAGGCACAACTTGATGACAAGAAATTGTGCAGATCCATTATGAAGATGAAGGCTGCAGACAACCTCTGAATGCATCCCCCAATTTGAAAAGCCTTCATTACCCTGCACGTTTCAGGCTGAGAGTGTTAGAAATCTGTCATAGTTTCAGTAATTGTAGCTTGGTCTGGAAGCTTGGCACGATAAGGAATCATTTATAAAATGTGCATTTTCTTTGGCACTCAGAAGGAAGCTTGCCAGGCAATACATCTAATTAAGAACGAGGGGAAGGGAGTGACTGTGGCGTGTCGGCGTGTATTATCATTACTTGGAGGTACCAAACATATTGTGACTTTTAAGATCATGGTCTCCATAACAAGGTTTATATTTGGAGCTAGAAGTAATTTCTCCTTTATTAGCCCAGGATTTTCGTACAGAAACATATCTGATTTTGTCAATTAGTTGCATCCCATAGATACAACTATTTGTGTTTTATTTAAGCTGCAAGAGGCTTGGCTGCTCTCCTTAGAAACAACCTTTGTCCATTGTTTTAGACCTTGAAATTTGATGCAGTGTCTTTTGGGAGCTTGGACAGCTTTATTTAAGTTTAACTTTCTCTGGAGAGGCATAGAGATAATGAAGTGCAATTTCTTACTTGAACATAACCATGTACATAACTTCTAGTCCTTCCTGATGCATAAAGCAAATTTGATAGGAGCAATTCAAATATTGTAGCAATTAATGTTGATTTTTTTTTAAGTTGCTAAGAAACCTATGTCAGCAGTTCAGACATGTGGAGATAACCACTTCTCAGGCCAGCTTTTCATTGTGTTATATATACTGCCATTTTAAAATTTTTTCATGGCTTATTTTCAAAGGATATCTTGCTTATAATGGTTTTGAAAGGAGTTATAGAAAAGGAGAAATAAAAAGGTTTTGGGGGCTATACACAGGGAACACACAATGGAGTGTTTAGCTTATAGGTGTAGGAGTCTTGGATTATTTAACTTTGTGTGAATCTGCACTGTGTTTTAATCACATCATAGAACTATTTTTCTGTATTAATTCCTACTTTTATTTCTTTTTTTCATAAAGATTATAATCAAAAGCAACCTAGAGAGCCAAGAGATAGTTGGGTTGCACTTCCCAATCCCAGGTCATCATCCAGGGAAGCCAACTCAGGAACAGAAACAAAGCAGGAGCCTAGGCAGGAGCTAAAACATAGAACATGGAGGAATGCTACTTACTGAATTGCTCCCACAACTTGCTCAGTTGGCTTTCTTATCCAAGCCAAAACCACCTGCCTAGGGATGGTGCTACCTACAGAGAATGCTGGGTGCTCTACTACCAATCATTAACCAAGAATGTCTCCTAAGGGCTGCCTACAGGCCCATGTGATAGAGGTGTTTTATCCACTGGAGTTTCTGGTTCCCAGAGGATTCCAACTTTTGTCATGTTGACCTATAACTAGCTATAACATCTCCTGAGGGAGTAAATACATTTCCCTGATATCCGTCATATTTGACACTTCTGTTTCGTTTCTGTCCTTCAAGCTAAGGTGTAAGGAAAGCACAGATGAAGGTTCTCCCTCCCCATCTATATTCATCCTGACTTGTCTAACCAAAACCCTTCCGGTCTCATTGTTACACTCACATAGCTCTTTACTCCCCTCCCTTTTTCTAAAACATCACAGAATAATCATGTAGCATTAGAATTGTAAATAAGCCCTGGTGCAGGGTTAATCCCTGCCTCAATGGTTTATGTACTTGAATGAAAGACATGTGCATAGCCTTTATATTTTAATATGCCTTAAACAGCACAAACGGATGGGCAACTGTTGCTACTTTGTTTCCAACCCAATTATCCAGCTAAAAGAAATCTCAACCGGATCAGTAACAATGCAAGCTGTAAGGCTAGACTGGGTAGATCTCTCACTACACTACTCTATTCCCATCTATATTACCCCATAAAACTTGCGGTTTCTCCAGGCCACGAGCTTCTCTCTCTCTTTCTCTTTCTCTCTCTCTCTCTCTCCCTCCCTCCCTCCCTCCTCTCTCTATCTCTCTCTTTCTCTCCCTCCCTCCATCTCTCTCTCTCCCCCTCCAGCCTCTAAGTATATCCCTCCTAGTCCTCCCCCTTCCCAGAGATCCTTTTCTCTTCCCCCAAACTCTCTGCTCCTCCCCCTTCCTCCTGCCCAATCACTGGCTCAAGCCTTTATTTGAAAACTTAAGGTGGAGAGAAGGTTTACAAGGCAGCTCCTCTGAGGAGTGGAATTAGCATCAAAATACAAGCGCAGGCTATCCTCAACAGGCAACTTCCTCAACTCCAGGCTGTTAGAATCTACTTCCCCCACCCATAACTCTGAATAACTACTGAGTTTCTATGTTCTATCTTGGCTGCTGGTGACCCAGTTGAGCAGCCCTCTGGCCACGTTCTCTTGCATGGTGGCTCTGCTTCTCCCTCTTGCACATTATTGCCCCTCCGTGGCATTCTCTATGTCTCTATCCTTCCTCCTCTTCCTGGTTCCAAGACCAGGAACCCTAAGCCCCGCCTATTATTTCCTTCCCAGCTATTGGCTGCTGGCATCTTTATTGACACGTCAGAGTTATCTGGAGGTAGGTTCCCAGAATCTACCTCCAGACCCTCTAGTGAAACAGTTTTGGGGGACTCAATTAGCACTAAAATACAAACAACTACATCATCTACAAACTACACCTCATGGGCTCATTGTCTTCTATTAAGGATAAGGATGAGAATCTAAAGATTACCACTTGGGAGTCAGTGCCCTGGTGCTCAGTGAAGGGTGGGAGTTGAGGGGCAGTTTTACATGGATGGGATGGGTACCTTTTCTCAGGTAGTGTTCATCAGTTTATGTTGCAGGTGATATAGAAAAGCACATCCTTTTAAACCCTAGTCCACATGGACATACCTCATGTAGGCTAGTAAAAAGTCAGAAATTTGGAGATACCTGATCCATTTTAATGTAGTATGCAGATAAGTATCTGCTTTCTTCCTCCTCCTCTTGTATCAGACTCACCATTCTCTACAGAAACAAATGGAACCTTGCAGAAATATAAGATGGGCACATGAGTCTATTTTTTTTTTAGATTTATTTTTTATTAGATATTTTCTTCATTTACATTTTAAATGATTTCCCCTTTCCTGGTCCCCCCTCTCATTAAAAATCCCATAACTCATCTCCAGTCCCCCTCTTCCCCAATCAACCCTCTCCTGCTTCCCTGTCCTGGTATTCCCCTACACTAAGGCATTGAGCCTTCCCAGGACCAATGGCCTCTCCTCACTTTGATGTCCAACAAGGCCATCCTCTGCTGCCTATGCCTCTGGAGCCATGGGTCCCTCCATGTATACTCTTTGGTGGATGGTTTTGTCCCTGGGAGCTCTGGGAACACTGGGTGGCTCATATTGTTGTTCCTCCTAGGGCACATCATTCTTATCTGCCTCCCTTGTGAGATCACGATAGTATTCTTATTTTTATATAATTGTGTCATGAGCCATAGTTAGCTTAAACTTGGACCATGTTTTATTTTCAAACCCATACTTTAAAGCAATTTAGGGCATGTTGGCGAAATAAACTCAGGTCATCCTTAGAAAGTCTCCTCTGTTTGTTGAAGGCTATTCCTATCCCTGAAGAGGCACAGATTAATCACACACAGTTGTGTTTTTTTGTTGTTTTGTCTTTTGCTGTTTTATGTTTGTTTGTTTGTTTAGAAAACAGCCCAAAACAATGTGAATGCAGATTTTTACTCAAAAACTAACAAACAAACAAAACAACCTCTGACATAATACTGTCTTTCTGTTTTGTTTTATTTTGTTTTCACTTATCCTGGGAGCAGAGGGAGGTATAAAAGTGCAAAAATGTAGATGTAGGGGAAAATGAGAGTAACAAAAAATATAAAGAGTCCAATGCACAAAAGGTATTTTCAAGACCCACTTACTTCTTGGGACTCTCTGAGGTTACAACCATGTTCTTCTTTACCCCAGTCCCAACTTTTTCTCATGTAGCAGAACTCATCTGTAGACACCTGAGAGCCCGGACAGTGTTTCAGAGGCTGCCAGCCCACTACTTGCAATCGGCTTCTTCTCTTACTAACGAAGATGGGCATGTAGCCTGGCATTTGTGCAGCAATCAGTTTATAATACACATTTATCAAAAACAAAGGATGGATTGTCTCTTGAGCAAAACAGACAGCACACCTTTTCACTATTCCTGAGCAGTTGTTTTCAGGATTCAGACTCATTTTGGCCTGGGAAAAAGAGCCAAAGCGAAACCAAAACAAGCAAACAGAAAACGTCAAACTCACTGTAGCAAATTGAACAGCATTTTCCTTTGAATGGCTGGTAGAATAAATGGAGTCACATAGGTTAGTTTCAAGGTACCTGTTATTTAAAGCTGTACTGGCATACAGCGGAGGTCCATAGAGAATAGAAACATTAACTTATACTATAATGCTAAAGGTCCTAAATCACACAGTTCTTGAGCTCAGATCTATATGTGAATTAATTATAGGGAAGAGATTATATGATAGAAATCACAGTGCAACTAGCTGGAAAAAATAAACAAGATGAACTGGTTCTACCCACTGCCTTAACAAAGCTGGAGAGCTAGCCCTGGTGGCACAGGAGATCTGGTGAGCTGAACAACTCCATCTATGAAGTGCTGGAGCACATGACAGGGCCAGTTCACATGACAGGGCCAGTTCTGCTTATCTGAAGCTACAGAATCTCCATGACACAGGGCAACAACCGTCTATCCAAGAGGAGTCTTGATAAGAATCCAGTATTGAGAGTGTAGCAGAAGCCAGAGCCCTCAAACCAGACCAATGACTCACTGCTGTGAACATTTGCAAGAAAAAATTACATGGACAAAGGGGTATATTGTGTGACATATTGTGAAACACAACAGCTCCACGGCAAGATTTTTTCTATTTATTATTTTATTTTATTTTATTTTATTTTATTTTATTTTATTTTATTTTATTTTATTTTTGTTTTCTTTTGGGTGGGAGATTGCAAGGGTCAGAGAGCTGATACAGGGTACTGTGGGATGGTAAGATGAGAGCTATCGTAGTGACATTCATGAGAAATCAATTAAAAGTTTAAACATATCTGAGATGGATTAAAAGAGAAAAATAATAAGTAGCCCAACTTCTCATAAGGCAAGGTTGAATGTATATGTCTTGACTATAAATGATATTTAGAATAGATACCTGAGTCCACCAAGATATATCTAAATTGAGACTTTTTATTACTTGTTTTTATTTATTTATATCCCAAATGCTGTCCCCCTCCCCATCCCTCCTTGCACAGTTCTTCCCCCATCCATGTTCCCTTTCACTTCTGAGAAGGTGACCCCACCCTGGGTATTCCCCCAACCCTGGGACATTAATTCTTTGAGTTTTGATATAATTTAAAAATCTGATGATAATAAAGTCCTATGCCATTTGTCTTCTTTGTATTATTGTCTAAATTTTGATATCATAGATTTTAAATTTTTTCTTTTAAGACTAGAATTAAATATATTTTGGACTTATCTAAAAGAAAAGTACATAAGTCTAATCACTGTTATTTTGGGTTTTAAATGTGTTATATATGTGAGCATGGATATCTGTCTATTGGAGCTGGAGAAATTGCTCAGTTGTTCAGGGTGCTTGTACCCAAGTTCAGTTCCCAGCTGTCATGTGGGGTAGCTAACAACAGCCTATAATTCCAGATGCAGGGGAACCAACGCCTGCCCTCTTCTAGTCTCTGCAGATACCTACACACAGAGACATACATGTACACACTAAAAGCGACTAAAAATAACAAAATGTATTTTAATATACAGATTTATTATATGCACATTCATTATATTTTTCATTATATTCATTATATTTCATCTATTTTGACATAAACCAACCAAACTAATATGTATCCTTTATTTTCAGGGGGAAAGGACCACTAAAGCATACCACTGATGTAATCTATGCAGCTAAACTGATATCAGAGTCAGGATCAAGGATGGACGTTCTTGCTCGGCAGATTGCTAACCAGGTGAGCTACTTACAAGTAGACCTAGGAAAGTCTTTACTCTTTCCTCTCCTCTGCCTAGTTATTGAATACAGCGAAGCTGGATGACTTTTTTTGTTTTTGTTTTTTTGTTTTTTGTTTTTTTAGAAAATTCTATTGAACACATTTGCTTCCTATATTAGAGTTTCAAACATGTATAACGCAATTATGCAACTTGTGAGACAATATATAAACTCTAAGAAAGTAGGGTTAGTTTTAGAGAATGTATATATTTAACTTTAAATATACTTTATTTAAAATCAGCTTTATCAGATGGAAATGAGCTAAATTTCTTTTAATTGGCTATAAGGACATAATGGGTTTTCTCTTCTCCTTGATGTTAGCGAGTAGTTCACACTTTTTAATCTTCTAAAGTGTTAGCTGATGCCAATAACTTGCAGCATTATTAGAACAATAAAGTAAAGATGATCATTGTAGGAGTTATGTAACTCTTGGGCAGACTGGTGACTTTGCAGACCTTTCATTTATTTCCCTTGTATTTTTCATAGTCTTTAAAACAACCTTTTAAGCAGTGCCCATATTATAAATTTGTCAGAATAGTGAAAAATTAATACTTCAGACAGGGATGTAATATGAATACACTTATTATATATTTATTACCACATTTAACTTCATAGTTAATATTTTGCTGTAGAGGAAGTACCATTTTGATTTTGCATATATGCCATATTATGCCTTGCTTATTATATACTGAGAGATACCTTCTAGTATGTTCTAGTAGTTCTTGTTCCATCTCTCTTTATACATCCACTGTGGGAACATGAGGAGAATGCCATCCTGAGTGAGGTGACCCAATCACAAAAGAACACACATGGTATGCACTCACTGATAAGCAGATATTAGCCCAGAAGTTTATCATACCCAAGAAACATTCACATATCAAATGATGCCCAAGAAGAAAGAAGGAATGGCCCCTGGTCCTGGACAGGCTCAGTGCAGCAGTGTAGGGGATACCAGGGCAGGGAAGAGGGAAGGGGTTGATTGGGGAACAGGGGCAGGGAAGAGGGCTTATTGGACTTTCGGGAAGCAGGGGATCCAGGAAAGGGGAAGTCATTTGAAATGTAAATAAAGAATATTAAAAAAAGAAAATTTAATCTAATAGGTAATATATTTGTGGCCATAATGGAGAACAAATGTCAGAGAAACATACCAGAGAAAAGTTGTTTTTCTAAATTTGAGTGTGCATTGTTTGTATCAATAGTTTACTATTTTAAGCATTTTAAAAATTTTATTAATCTGTTGTATAATGTAGATTAAACATTGATCACCTGAAACTCTAGAAGCAAGCATGGCTCTCAAATAGTTTTATATTTCAAAGTAACAGTTCTCAAAAGGTTAAGACTATGTGAATTTTCTTAAAAATCTGGGAAAATCCCAAATTTGAAGTTCTTCTTGTGCAAGCACTTAAACTAAGAGTTTTTGACAAATAACTTAGTGTTTATATCTAAAAACAGTTTGTCATCTTGAAGATCAGAATTTACTACTCTATTTAGTTTCTGTTTCCATGATCTGTACATTGCTGAGAGTGGGGTGTTAATGTTTCCGACAATTATTCTATGAGGTCCAATGTATGCTTTGAGCTTTAGTAAAATTTCTTTTATAAATGTGGGTTCCCTTTCATTTGGAGCATAGATGTTCAGAACTGAGAGTTCATCTTGGTAGATTTTTCCTTTGATGAATATGAAGTGTCCTTTATCTTTTAAAATTACTTTTGGTTGAAAGTCAATTTTATTAAGTATTAGAATGGCTACTCCAGCTTGATTCTTGGGTCCATTTGCTTGGAATTTTTTCTAGCCTTGTACTCTGAGGTGGTGTTTGTAATTGTCACTGAGGTACATTTCCTGCATGTAGCTAAATGCTGGGTCCTGTTTACATATCCAGACTGTTAGTCTCTGTCTTTGTATTGGGGAATTGAGGCCATTGATGTTAAGAGATACTAAGGAAAAGTGATTGTTGCTTCCTGATATTTTTGTTGTTAGAGGTTGGATTGTGTTTGTGTCGCTATCTTCTTTTGCTTTTTGCTTTTTCTAGGTTGTAATTTCCCTCCTTGTGTTGGTGTTTTTCTATGTGTTATCCTTTGTAGGGCTGGATTTGTGGGAAGATAATTGTGTGAATTTTTTTTTTTTTTTGTGGTCATGGAATATCTTGGTTTCTCCATCTATGGTAATTGAGAGTTTGCTGAGTATAGTAGACTGGGCTGCCATTTGTTCTCTTTTATGGTCTGTATGAGATCTGCCCAGGATCTTCTAACTTTGATAGTCTCTGTTGAGAAGTCTGTTGTAATTCTAATAGATCTGCCTTTGTATGTTTCTTGACCCTTTTCCCTTCGTGCTTTTAATATTCTTTGTTTAGTGCATTTGGTGTTTTGATTATTCTGAGTCGGGAGGAATTTCTTTTCTGGCCCGGTCTATTGGAGTTCTATAGGCTTCTTATATGTTCATGGGCATCTTTTTCTTTAGGTTATGGAAGTTTTCTTCTATAATTTTGTAGAAGATATTTACTGGCCATTTAAGTGGGGAATCTTCACTCTCTTCTATACCTATTATCCTTAGGTTTGCTCTTCTCATTGTGTCCTGGATTTCCTGGATGTTTTGAGTTAGGAGCTTTTGGCTTTTTCCATTTTTTTTTTACTGTTGTGTCAATGTATCTTCTGGACCCGAGATTCTCTCTTTTATCTTTTGTATTCTGTTGTTGATTCTTGCATCTATGACTCTTGATCTCTTTCCTAGGTTTTTTATCTCCAGGGTTTTCCCCTTTGTGATTTCTTTAATGCTTCTATTTCCACTTTTAGATCCTGGATGGTTTTGTTCACTTCCGTCACCTGTGTTCTCTTGTAGTTCTTTAAGGGAGTTATTTATGTCATTCTTAAAGTCTTCTCTCATCATCACGAGATGTGATTTTAGATCAGACTCTTGCTTTTCCGATGTGATGGTTTATCCAGGACTTGCTCTGGTGAGAGAACTTAGTTCTGATGATGCCAACTAACCTTGGTTTCTGTTGCTTATGTTCTTATGCTTGCCTCTCACCAACTAGTTATCTCTAATGGAACCTGCCCTCACTGTCTCTGAATGGATCCTGTCCCACCTGTGATCCTGGTTGTGTCAGAACTCCTTAGAGACCAGCTATCTCTGTGATCCTTGTGATCCTGGGATCCTGAGATCCTGGGTGTCTCAAAGCTCCTGGCAGTCAAGTTGCCTCTGGGATCCTGAGATCCTGGTGTAACCAAACTCCTGAGCTCCTGTGATCCTGGGATCCTGGCCTTGTTAGAGAGCCTGGGAGTGTGGGATTGGGTACAGAGCTAGAGCCCAAGATCTGCTCAGGGCAACAGCTCAGACTGGAAGGAATTCATGCCACAAGTTCTTTGGAGTTCCTGCATCCCTGGATCCCACTGGTCCCTGTTACTCCCTGGTGTTGGGGCTGATGTTGTGGCCTTCTCACATATGATTCTGTGATCCTGGATATGTTAGAGCATCTGGGAGTTGAGCTTCCTCTCTGGATGTTGTGGGACTGGGTACAGAGCTAGCACCCAAGATCTGCTCAGGATCCAGAATTTCCTAATCTAATAAATAAACAGAACTCATTCTCGTATGTAATCTGACTTATTTTCAAATTGTATTGTAGTTACTTTCATGAGAGACTAAATATTATTAAATAAATGAAACTATAATATTTTAGAAAATATGTATATAGTAAGGCTCCTGAAGTACTAAATTTCCTAGCTTTTTTCTCCTGTATGCTTTAGAATTTTTCACTGTAAGAAGTAAAATATAACTTTATTATTTCTAATTTTACATGATATTATTTTATTCTTTAATTTGACCAAATAACTATAGATGCTTTGATGTTACTAAATCTTTCCATTATTTTAGTATTATTCTCATTTGGTGGGAGGAAAGATAAAGGACCATACAACTCCTATACCACACTGATATTTTCCAAGAAACTTAAGAAACAACCACTGCCTAGTAATTGTGAAGAACAGTCCTCAAACTTTTACACTTTGTCAAGCCAGAGAGTTTCTAAGGATGACATCTGTTCTGAATGAATGTGGCTGAACACATTGAACAATCAATACTGGGGATTGAGAATCTGATGGAGTTAATTTAGTGACTTTCCTGGGAGATCACTCATGAATGTGCACTTGTTTCTTTACAAAAACACATACACACATTCACACACATACAAACACACACAAATACATACCCATGCAAGCACACAGATATATGCATACACACATGCACACATGCAAGCATGTATACACACACAAGTGCACACACATATTTTAGACTTTAAACTATTTTTAGAACACAATTGGTGGATTAATCAAATCTAAGTAATTTCTAGTGCTTGTAAATATTGTGAAAGTTTTTATTGGTAGTGTTAGTTACTGTCAATTTTAGTCAATCCAGAATTTTATACCTTCAACAATTTTTACGATTCTTTCTACTCTGTTCTTTTTATTTTCTAGTGGAATATCAATGTTTGTCAATTTTTCATTTTACATTATATAAATTTAGAATGTATTTGTACCTACTGTGTTAAGTCATAATATAAATATATGTGTTAGACCAATTTAATTTCATTCTGTGTACTGTAAGAGTTATGTGTAGGGAGAATGATATAAAAGCTATTTAATTGAAGACTGTTTCTTGATGCTTTCTTTTCCATTTCCCATTTCTATCTTCTTCTATTTAATACTGAATTGTTATATACACACAAGGCACAGTTTACTACTTAAGGAATTACTATTATCTAGTTGCAAAGAGAACTGCAAGCCTCTTGTCATTTAATTTCCAATTGCTTTACCTGATTATTTCATTGTATATGTCTATAACATGTAGAGTAATAATTTAATACAATGATCAAGTGAATATGGCTATATTCTCCTTCAACATTTTCAAACTTACAAAATTTGTTTTTTATATAGCACACAATATAAGATCTTCTACTAATTCCTTCACCTAACCATATTTGTCTGCATCAGGTAACATTTCTTGAACCTGAGAATTAAGTTGAGAGATTGTGACCTGCACTCTCCCATTCAACACAGTACAACACTGGTACCAATATTGCATGCATTACATAGTATATTCCTAAAGGACAAGGTATTATTATTTACCACAATTCTTAAACAAATTGAAAATTAATAACAAAATAGCAACTTGAAAATAGCAATATAAGAGCAGGCTTCCTAAACCCAGGCTCCTATGATATTAATTTCCCTAAACTACTCTGTGATTTTCTTCCATGTCAGCAGACACTCCAAATTAGATGATATAGTCAACACCATATATAGCAGGAAAACTACACAGAGTTGTTTAGGTGCACATGCAGTGCATTCTTATGTGTGGTGGAATGAACAGAGCATAACTCTGATATGTCTAACAGGGAAAGACCATCCCTCATGATGTATCCAAAGTCTGCCCCTACTTCCTTGTAACATAGTTAAAACAAGTATGTCTAGATCATTAAGTGAATACCCCCAGTCAATTATGGTTACAGTCAAAGTTGATATTTAGTGTTAAATTGACAATGGTAACTCAAAAATGGTAACCCCATAAAACTCAGGAAATACTTATGAAATCTTTGTTGCCCATTTTGCTTGGATCAGAATAATTGACAAGAATAATCCAACTTATATTGGTATTTACCAAATATTATTGCTGGAATTCCTTGTTGATGTTATGAGCTAAAATTGTCCTTATAATACAACCAAACTGGAAATTAAATTCTAGAGCCTTCATTATATCATTCAGTACATAACCCTTAAGAATGTAATTCCTGGAAAGCAGTCTGGCGGTTCCTCCAAAAACTGGGCACCTCACTTCCAGAAGATCCTGCTATACCACTCCTGGGCATATACCCAGAAGACTCCCCACCATGTAATAAGGATACATGCTCTACTATGTTCATAGCAGCCCTATTTATAATTGCCAGATGCTGGAAAGAACCCAGGTATCCCTCAACAGAAGAGTGGATGCAAAAACTGTGGTATATCTACACAATGGAGTACTATTCAGCCATTAGAAACAATGAATTCATGAAATTCTTAGGCAAATGGATGGAGCTAGAGAACATCATACTAAGTGAGGTAACACAGACTCAAAAGGTGAATCATGGTATGCACTCACTAATAAGTGGATATTAACCTAGAAAACTGGAATACCCAAAACATAATCCACACATCAAATGAGGTACAAGAAGAAAGGAGGAGTGGCCCCTGGTTCTGGAAAGACTCAGTGAAGCAGTATTTGGCCAAACCAGAACGGGGAAGTGGGAAGGGGTGGGTGGGAGGACAGGGGAAGAGAAGGGGGCTTACGGGACTTTCGGGGAGTGAGGGGGCTAGAAAAGGGGAAATCATTTGAAATGTAAATAAATTATATCGAATAAAAAAAAAAGAATGTAATTCCCATATGTATCATGCAACAAAATGTGTGCTTTGATGTTAGTTCCTCTCTGAAAATTATTTGAAGTGCAGATGTTGATGCTGAGTTCAATTGTCCAGATTAATGAGCATTCACATCATGAAAGTAAATACTCAGCGGTGCTTCAGGAATGAATCAGGACAAATCATGAATATGTGACCACTATGCACTCGTCTAGTGACAGCCAGTTGGTTCCCTGGCCAAAGGGATGCTCTTCTTCTAGTTTCCCACTGTTTCTTGGATATGTTTTGTATCTGAGCAATGCCATAGATTCTTTAACAGTGACCATTCATGTTTCCTTTATTTCTTCAAAACTATGACCCTGGGAACCAGGAGAACAAGGTGTTCTAAGTATTAGATCATGAGCATATTTCATTAATGGGTGTGGAAGAGTTAAAAAAGATATTTCCTCATAGCTCCTCACCTGCCTATATATAAATACTGAGAGAGGGAAGGAGAAACCTTTTGAGAACATTCTCATTGGTAGATTTTCCATGTTCCATTTAGGGAGATACATACCTATGTACACACATGAGAAGCACCAATTTGATTTAGTGTTTATCAAAATGATTTTAACAAGAAGACATTAAGTTGTGTGGGGGTATGTTAGAAAGAGATTAAGGAGGGTGAAGGAAGATAATGGGTGGAAGATACAATCATGTTTCATAGTGTACATGGATGAAATTCTCAAAAATAGAATAAATAATAATAATAATAATAATAAAACATCCCAAATAACTAAATTTTGCCTGAATTACCATCACTGCCACCCTTCCCACATCCTGATTTCATGTGCAAGATGAAACACCTCTGTAAGTTTCTGTCAGTGCAAGTAATGCCTCAATTTACAGGGATCAGGGATCAGGGAAGAGGGTGCTATTTTGGATTATAATTTATTTTGTAGAAAATGTGTTTTCTGAGAATTTCCCATGGAAATCATCAAAAATAGTAAAAGAGTAAGTTAGATGAACTTTTCTCTACAGTTACTAATGAAGAGTTGGTATAGGTGGACACAGCTTTACCCCTACTTTGTAGAGTATATGGGCTTGAATCCAACTTAAAACAAAAATGACACATATTCATGAAGATCTTAAGATACAATCAACATTAGTTTAAACAGATAGAAAGAAGTTTAGCATTTATCTATCGAGGTGTCACAAATATAACCCTCAAAAATTAGCTACACAAGAGTTAGTCTTCAAGTATTGTTTCCACTACTGACATTATGTGGGAACGCCACTGTATTCTTATCCATACTTCTGTGCATTCTACTATTTATTTTTAAAATGTATTTGTTTACTGTGTGTGCATGCTGTCTTCGACAGTGCTCTATACACAATGGAGTACTATTATCATCCTAAGTGAGGTAACCCAGTCACAAAAGAATACACATGGAATGCAATCTCTGATAAGTGGATATTAATTAGCCCAGAAGCTCTGAATACCCAAGGCACAAATAGCATAACAAATGACTCCCATGAAGAAGTATGGAGAGGTTCCTGATCCTGGAAAGGATTGATCTAGCCTTGGAGGGGAATATAAGGACAGAGAAAAAGGAGGGAGGTGATTGGAGAATGGATGGAGAGAAGAACGTTTATGGGACATATGGGGAGGGGGGATCTGGGAAAGGGGAAATCATTTGGAATGTAAACAAAGAATATAGAAATTAATATTTAAAAAAGAGAAAAAAAAAGAAACAATCAATTCATGAAATTCTTAGGCAAATAGATGGAGCTGGAGAACATCATACTAAGTGAGGTAACCCAGTCTCAAAAGATCAATCATGGTATGCACTCACTGATAAGTGGATATTAATCTAGAAAACTGGAGTACCCAAAACATAATCCACACATCAAATGAGGTACAAGAAGAACGGAGGTGTGGCCCCTTGTTCTAGAAAGACTCAGTGAAGCAGTATTCGGCAAAACCAGAACAGAGAAGTGGGAAGGGGTGGGTGGGAGAACACGGGGAGGTAAGGGGGCTTATGTGACTTTCAGGGAGTGGGGGGCCAGAAAAGGGGAAATCATTTGAATTGTAAATAAAAAAATATATCGAATTAAAAAAAGAGAGAGAGAGAGAGACACCATGACCACAGCCACTCTTATAAAGGGAAGCATTTACTTGGAACTTGCTTGAAGTTTCAGAGGATTAGACCATTGTTATCATGGCGGGGAGAAGGGCAACACCCATACAGACATGGTGATGGAGAAGTAACATGCAGAGTTCTACATCCAATTGCAGGCAAAAGTAAAAGAGAAACACTGGGCCTGACTTGAACTTTTGATACCCCAAAGCTCACTCCCAGTGACACACCTCCTCCAAAGAGACCACACCTACTCCAAGACCACACCCCCTAATCCCTCACAAGAAGCAGCACACTCTAATGACAAACAATGGTGTCTAGGAGCCTATGGAGACTTTTCCTATCCAGGTCACTGCACATGCATATGAAGGTTTAAGGATAACTTGGAGGAGTCATTTTTCCTGGTGTCCATGACAGGTCCTAGGGATTCAAGTCAGGTCATGCCATTAGGCTTGGCATATAATGCATGCTTATGGCCCTAGAGTGAAATAGAAAAAGTATGAAAATAACATTTTATATTTTTATAGCTTATGTCTTGATAAAATAGATGCATTTATGGTAAACAAAATAACATTTAATAGATTATGGAACTCATTCTCTGAGAAAAAATTTTTCTGAAGAAATGACTTCTTGGGAGTCAATATGTAAAACATGTAAGATAATTTAAAAAACGATTAAAGGTCATTCTCAAATTTGGGTAAATAATTCTTTTAACTATGCCTTTAGGACTATGAATACAATTCAGAGAGCTACACATTGGAATATCTGCAAAAATAGATGTGTCAGTTGACCTGATATGATCATGAGACACCATTTCATAGAAATTATAATGCTGAGTACTTTACATATGTACAACTATTACAGAGAAATTAAAAGCCATAGAAAGGTCTTTTTACAATGTCAACAAAAATATTTAACATGTTCAACAGCATTAGAACTTACCACATATTTTTTCTTTTTTAGATGAAAAAATACAAATTTCCAAATCCAAAATAGCACCCTCTTCCCTGATCCATGATCCCTGTAAACTGAGGCATTACTTGCATTGACAGAAACTTACAGAAGTGTATCATCTTGCACATGAAATCAGGATGTGGGATGGTTGGCAGTGATGGTAATTCAGCCAAAATTTAGTTATTTGGGATGTTTTATTATTATTATTAATTTTTCTCTATTCTTGAGAATTTCATCCATGTACACTATGAAACATGATTGTATCTTCCACCCATTATCTTCCTTCACCCTCCTTAATCTCTCTCTAACATACCCCAACACAACTTAATGTCTTCTTGTTTAAATCTTGTTAAGTCTCAGATTCTTGTTACCCAGGCAATTTGGTATGAACTCTATCTAATGGATCTGGTCTTAATTCCAATCAGATAGTAGTTGCTTACTCCAACAACTTTTGTGCCAATATTACACAAACATATTTTGCAGGCAAGATGCTATTGTAAGTGGAGGGTTTGTAGCTGTATTGGCATTCATTTTTCTCCACCAATATTATGCAGACCGCCTTCCAGGACTAAGAAGTTGGAGTGAAGACTTTACACAGGCCCTATATCAACTGCTCATAATCAGTGAATTACATACTTGTCTTCAGCAATAGGGCCTTGCTATTACTTTGTGGAGATCAACCAGTAGGGTGTTTTTTCTAAAGTTCTGAGTTCTGTGGGACTCTTTTGACCAAAAAACTAGATTTATAACATTGCCAGGCCTGGAAGTTTCATTTGGCAGCAAACAGTGTTTAGTTAGGACTTTGTCTCCTTTGTTATTTTGTAACTCCATTTAGATTTCTTTCATATATTTATACATTTGAAGATGATAGTACTTTATTAGGTTTCCATTGGCTCTGTCAAATGACCCTTAGTTTTAGCTGTCTCTCCCTTTATTTGCTCTCTTACACCTCATTTCCTTCTCTCTACCTATTTGATCCCATCATATTTAATGTCTTTTTGCTGATGATCATGTGTTCACCAAGCTATGTCAGCATGTAGAATTGTTTCTAATAGGGAAATATTAGCTTCCTTTAGTGAGTACAAATTCCCATGTCCTCACCAAGTGCATCTGAATTGGAGCTACTTAGATCAAAGTACTTAACAATGTGAAATGGAATAGACTTCTCAGGAATTTTCAGCCATGCCTCATCTTAGTTCTAAACTAGTCACCCCTCTACACATATGAGTGCTGTATCTACCAATTTAGTCTGCTCAAATTAAATTTTGTAGCAATTTGAGGGTCTATGTGTACTGTCTTTTCCTGTATACTGTTATATTCCAAGCAATACAATGCATATACTATTTACTTTGTATTAATTATTTATGTAGAATATAGATATATTTAAGCTTTACCAGGAGGGTTTTGGGGGTTATGCATCAACAATTTGCCATTTTATTTAATATAAAATAAGCAGTTTTGGATTTTGGTATCTACATGGGTCTTGGGTCTTCTTAGTGGATTTTAGAAGATAAATGTCCTAGATGAATACAAATATTCATGATAAGTTTTATTTTTTTCTCATCTCACTCTTTTACTTTTGTTTACTTATGGTGGTGGGACAGGTCTCATATGCCACCATGTGCATATGGAGGTCAGAGGATAATTTACAGGAATCTAATCTCCTCTTCTACATTATGAGTTCTCAGAATTGAATTCAGATTGTAAGATTTGGTGACAAGTGTCCTTGCTATTGAGACATCTCACTTGTGACTGTTCAGCCTCTTTTAACTCGTAAATTTATATAATTTAATATAAAGATTTTAAACAAATTCTTATAATTATGGAAATAATGTGTATTTATCTCAATGTTGATGAAATATATGAAGAAAGTGAAGACTACTGACTGTGTCATATCCGTTGATCATTTAAATAGATTTCCTTTTCAGGATGTTTTATTTAAACCCATGTATTTTTTTATAGTTCAGTTAAAGTGATGTGTAGAAATTTTAAATTCTTAGATTTTAACCTTCAACCATTGAAAGTTTGTCTTCCCTATCATTTGAAAACATTTTAAAGTGTTTTATTGTCTATTATTTTGTCTACGTATATGTGTTTGTCTGTAAGTGAAGGTCATAAGTCTTTGGGTTCCTGTAGAAATCAGAAAAGGGTGTCGTTACTCCAGAAACTGGGAGGTACAGGTTGTTGTGAGTTGCCTGGCATAGGTTTAAGGATCTGACCTTGGATTCTGTACAGAGCAGCACGCACTCTTAACCACTGAGCCATCTCTCCAGCCCGTCAAAATAATTTGAAACAGTGCAGTGTTACGCAGACAGAGATTCACTTTTTTCTTACAACTATTTCAATTTTTTTACATTTTCAGTGCTGTAGGAACAATTTTCTTTGCTTTTGGGTTTCTTTTTTCATGTTTATGTTCTTATGAACTGTTACTAATAATACAATTAAAGTAAAGAAACTATCACTTCTCGGCCTTTCGGCTAAGATCAAGTGTAAAGAAACTACTTCCTAAGCATCTAACTTGGGGAGACAGTACAAAGATTCACCTTTATCCCAAGTTATTTTTCCTATTATAGTAAGACACAAATTTATTCTTAGGAGTTCCTTATAGAAAATAAAGCACCAAGGGGGACTGTTATTGAAAAGGAGGTTCGTGATATCCTTAAACCCTGTGAGTTTTCCACTTCCTTCTACACTGCATCTGCAGATGTAATCTCAGGTAAAAATAATTCTCTTTATCTGTACCAGCTGAAAATAATACAGCATAATATGCTCTGTTACAGATTTGGTATCCTCATAAAAATATCACAGGGCAGACAGCAGGAAACTATGCACTCCACAGAATAATCTTACAGTGATTCTGGGTGATAAGACAGTTTCTTATTACCATTTCTTCATGTCTACTCAAAAACATCATCTCAAGGCTGCTAAACTTGTTGTGAATTGAAGGCAGCTCATTGTGTATTTCTTCAGGTCTGTAAATTCCTATAACAAGTACTTTGGATAAACTCAGTGATTTCCACTGAAGAACAAAGAAGTTGTTTCAACAGGAACTTTCAGATGAAGGATGTGGGAATATACCTTGGCTGGCCAGCCTAAGAAACAGGGCTTGAGAAAAACTGCTGCCCTTTAAGGTATCCATGGTTTGTGTACTGCCCACTCCAATGTGCCTCTTCTTATCTTTACCGTTTCTGTTTTTATCTCTGATACATTTGCAGTGTCCAGATCCACCATGCAAACAGGACTTGCTGGCTTACCTGGAACAGATTAAATTCTACTCGCACCAGCTGAAAATCTGCAGCCAAGTTAAAGCAGAGATCCAAAACCTTGGTGGAGAGCTCATTGTATCAGCTGTGAGTACTGCCTGTCATTTCCACTGTTGCACATCGAAGACTCTAGACTCTAGCAACCATGGTGTGGCTCAGTACTTCTCTCAGATGAATTTAACATAAGACAAACTCCATCACAATTAGTATAAAGTGTATGTAATTAAACAAGCAAGAAAGCTTTTCAGGTTTCTTTTTAAAATGTGTGTGTGTGTGTGTGTGTGTGTGTGTGTTTGTGTGTGTGTGCATGTGCGTGCACGTATGTGTGTGCATATATATATATATATTATATATATATAATTTTTACTTCAGAGATTAAGGAATATATCAGCTTTTGGATACTACCTTGATAAGAAATTCATGGTCATATGGAACAATTTTCAAACCTTATAATGTATACAGAGAGAACTCTGAAATGAGTTCTGTAAAATTTTAAAATAAGGGAATGTAAAAGCATAGATAAATTCAATTATTTTATTACTATTTATTAGTCTTCATTTTCTACATATTTAGTTTTATAACACAAAATTCCAGTCCTGAGATAAAAAAAAATCCACATGTAATTTTTTGAAATAGTATATCATGAATATTTTTAGTTAAAAGAACTTGCATAAATTTCTTTGGTGGCCTTGAGTTTCAATCTGCTTTTAAATTTCCATGGTAGAAAGAATGTGCGGTGGTTTGTACTCATCTTTTAATAACATTAGATCATTTCTCTAGAGCAGACACGGTAATAAAATAATATTTGATGTGTATATTGGATTCAGTTATCAGTGACTTTGAGAAGGACATGTACCGAGATTATAAATTTAAGTTAAAGCAAAGCATGATGAACATTTTAGGAGGCCACATTGCTAGAACACTTTTTAAGAAGCTGTACCAGTATCTTTATGCATTAGCATCATCTCCTCATTCTACATCCTAGCATTGAATGTTCTCTTAATATATTGATGTTCTTGAAGTGAATGCAGTTCCAAAAAAAAAAAAAAGCAAAGGTTATCACCAGGGGCTGAGAGAGGAAACTAATCATTATTGATTCTCTATCTCTGACCTGATTTTAAGCTCAATTGTTACAATCGCATTCCAGGGAGACATTTATTTGATTGTTTTGTTTCCTTTAATATCAGAATCAATGGATTCAGAAAGGTTAAGTAGCTTCTCCGAGGTCAGAAAGTAAATGTCAGGGTTGGGGTTTCCCGTCAGAGACCTCTGTGTTTTATTTCTTCTGCTGCCCAGCATTGAGGAAACTGAGGCCTGTGGGACAAGAATGAATGATGCAGAAAGAACTGGTAGCATTTCTGCCTTTCTTTTAGATCCAGTAAAGGTCAGAAGTGAAAATAAAGATTTATTTCTATGATATTCAAATTTTAGAATATCGCCCAGCCTAATATCAACATTGATATCCTTTCATTTTTCAAAGAAAATATCTTTTATTAAATCAAAAGCCATATAAGCTATATCAGCCTATCTAGGTAGAAATACATGGATACATATATCCATGGACTTATAGTCCAGAGAAAGTTATCCAGATATTGGTGATTTTTTTTCTTACTTTCAGAAAAATCATCTAGTGATTAACCAGCTGTGCATTGCAAACATAAGTAAGAAATTAATTTAATTCATTTAACCCACCAAACATTGTAGCTTAGTCTGCATTAAACATGAAGAGAATATATATGCTCCATGCAACACAAATTTTTAAATACATTGCATTTTACAACAAGTAGAAAATTTTTGCATAAGATGTTGAATAACAATAACAATAAGATGTTGAGGTAATACTGTATTCAGACATTGGCTCTTGTCCAGCCTGTGAGGACAATGTTGACAGCAGTAATATTGCTATTATTTCACATACTGTACATTGCTGTTGCAGACAAAGATCTGGATTTGATATTTAGTATTTTGTTTCTACTGACTCTTGTGCCACCTGCTCAATCTTTAAACATTAAAAAATTGTAGGCCAGATCATTGTAAGTCAATGTCTATTTTCATGAGCATATTACATAAGTGTATTAAGCTATCCGAGATCTATTTCTGAATTATTAGACATCCAGTCCTTTTTTATTCTCATTCAGTTTTTCCACAACCATCATCTTTCAAAGGCACACAGTTATTTTCCAAATAGATGCAATGGCTTTCTTCTTACCCAGAGAAAACCTCTCAAAGTATGTGATACATGCCCACGGGTCCAGTTTTGACATAGCTATTGAAATACATGATTTCTATACTCATAAATAAATGTTATGTTTAGCATAATCAGAGAAGCTTCCTCTTGCAACAAAGGGGAGCAAATACAGAAACTACAGCTAGGTGCATTGTGCTGAGAGGGAGAGATCTTGGAGCACTCAGCCCTACCTGGGATGTCTCCATGGAATCCCTCTTCCCAGAGGTCAGGGAACCAAGCCAAAGAGGAAGTGGAAAGAGTAAGAGCCACCTAGAGGAGACATAGCAAGCAAGGCTCTGTAAATCAACAGGAGCAAAACCCATAGAAACTTACAGAGACTGAAGTGGAATCCATAGGGACTGCACAGGT
Source organism: Apodemus sylvaticus (assembly GCF_947179515.1). Taxonomy (NCBI): domain Eukaryota; kingdom Metazoa; phylum Chordata; class Mammalia; order Rodentia; family Muridae; genus Apodemus; species Apodemus sylvaticus. Next base: position 22,581,210 of record NC_067490.1, on the reverse strand, counting down.
CTGCACCAGGTCCTCTGTAGTTTAATGTTCTAATGAGAGTTGTTAAGTGTGCAAGTGAGTGGGTCTCTGCTTCTTATGCCTTCTCTTGGGGTCTTTTTCTTCTGTTGGGTTGTCCTGCCCAACTTTCATATGATGGTTTTTATTTATCTTATTGTATATTTTGTCATAGTAAAAAAAAAAAAAAAATGACTGAATGAAAACCTAGCCACTAGGGTAAAGGTTAACAACTGAACTGTCATTTATACTTCCTGGGAGTGAGAAAACAGTTTTCTCTAATGGAGTAGCACTATATATATCCACTACTTCAAGCGCGCCTCATGTTCTTGAGTACACAATCAGCATATAATGGACTCCATAGTTTCATTTTATGTATGCTTTATTTGGTTACAGTTAGTGGGTGGTGTTTTGTTGGTGTTGTTTATTTGTTTGGTTTTTGTTTTTGTTTGGTTTTGTTTCTTGAGGGTGGTATTTTTTGTTTGTTTGTTCTGGGTGGATTTGGGGTATTTAGTTTGGGAGGTCTGATTGTTGTATCAGGGTTTTGTTTCTCCTTTTTTTTAGAGAAAGTACTTAAAAGGAGAGAAGGAAGGCAGGAAAGGATCCAGAAGGACTTGGAGGAAAGGAATAATATGACCAAAATGTTTATATTTATAAATTGTTTTCAATGACAATATATATATATATTTAAAAGGTCACCCATTGTCCGTCCAAAAATGCAATATCCTTGAGCTATATAAATGGTATTATATTCACGATTATTCAGTGCAGTGATTCAGATTCATGAACCACATATTATATAGGCAGAATGGGAGGGATCCATTTAAATTCTGGGATTTACCATTTAAAAGTGAAGTCATTATGTGTCCATGTATTATTATGAACCCAAAGCTGTTTGTCATCATTTTGCTCATAATTCTCCATTAGAAAAATAAATCTTCCAGGAGAAAGCATGCCACGTTCTACATTCTCGACATCTGCCTTCAGGTAGACCTGGAAAGCTTTCAAAGAACATTTCCTTTTTGTGTGCCAAACTCTATATTTGCTTGAATATTTCAGTAACCCTATATCCACCTTCTTCCTCTCTTCATCTTTTCCTTTTATGCCTGTCGTTCCTTTTTCTTCTTTAAACTGAAAACTAAGCTGTTATGAGGTTTCTCCAACCAAGCTTCTAAAGCACAGAAATTCAGTTTTTAATATCACGCAGATTTTGTATTTCAACAGAGTTCACTAGAGGATGCAGTTATTACAACATCAGGTTCAGGCGAAAGGACTTCTGCAAATACACTTGATAAAGAAATAAGACGGAGCGGCTGAGATTCTGAGAGGAATAGGCAGAACATACTCTGCAAGTTCTGAGGGTTAGGGCGGAGAAGCTGAATTAATGAAGTGAAATTACTTAAAATACACCCACATAATGTACACCGAATTAAAATACCTAACCTCTCATTTGTAAGTCTATATGATACACATTTATCTTAAAGTTGAATGATTTAACAATAAGAAAGTAAGGTACAGTTCATTAAAATCACAGAAAAGGGGCTGAATTCCTCTTTCTGCCAAGCACACTGATAGATCTAGACTACATGACAGTGGCTTAGCCAGTGGATTTTCTCATGATGCTCAAGTCCATACAAAAGTAACACAGGGCAGTGGTGGCTCACCTTTAATCCCAGTGCTCGGGAGGCAGATACAGGCAGATTTCTGAGTTCGAGGTCAGCCTTGTCTACAGAGTGAATTCTAGGACAGCCAGGGCTACACAGAAAAACCCTTCCATGAAAAGGCCAATAACTTAGTAATGAAATTTCTTTCTTTCTCTTTCTTTCTTTCTTTCTTTCTTTCTTTCTTTCTTTCTTTCTTTCTTTCTTTCTTTCTTTCTTTCTTTCTTTCTTTCTTCCTTTCTTCCTTTCTTTCTTCCTTTCTTTCTTCCTTCCTTTCTTTCTTTCTTTCTTTCTTTCTTTCTTTCTTTCTTTCTTTCTTTCTTTCTTTCTTTCTTTCTTTCTTTCTTTCTTTCTTTCTTTGTTTCTTTCTTTCTTTCTTTCTTTCTTTCTTTCTTTCTTTCTTTCTTTCTTTCCTTCCTTCCTTCCTTCATCCCTTTCTTTCTTCCTTTCTTTTCTTTTTCTCTTTCTTTCATACTTGCTTACTATAAAAGTAATATAAAAAATACATTTGAGTGTGTGTCATTAGTGTAAAGCAATGCAATATAGCATGTATTAGTAATGTCCACAGCTGTTATGAAGTTTCTCCACCAGGCTTCTAAAGCACAGAAACACATTTTTAAATATCACACAGATTTTGTATTTCAATGTACAGAGTTCACTAGAGGATGTAGTTATTACAACATCTGGTTCATGTGAAAGGGCTTCTGCAAATACACTTGATAAAAAAATAAGACAAAGTGGCTGAGATTTTGAGATGAGTAGGCAGAATAAAGACAAAAGAGGACCCATGCAGAGGAGACAATAAGACAAGAGAATACATCAGGGAGGCTAGCAGAAGAGTTTGACTGAAGATAGTATTGGTCATACTATTGGTATGTATGTTGTAGAGTGAGGGTAAACAGAACTTCACTTTAGAGACAATTGGCTTTAACTTTGAGAGGAACACAAAGATATCTGTGCACTTGGGAGTCAACTATGCAATGTTACTGATAGATCAAACCAAACAGGGGTCAGGACGAAAACCACTGGGCTGTAAGGGCTTGTTTTGATAAGATGCAGAGGTATGCAGTAAAGCAAGTCTGCATTTATGAAATCTCGCGTGTGAAGTACGATGGAAATATGTTGTCATATGTTAAGGGTGAAGGACAGGTAAGACTTTAAATTTCTAGGCAATACAAAATGCTACATATGGTGGGAACATCACATCTGGAAGTGTAGGTTGACATGTTCAATTTTATTCATTGAAGTAGTGTGGCAATGGAACATCTGAGGGGAGAAAGGTCCAGGAGAACCTGGGCATGCACTGCAGTGGTGGCTCTTGGGGAAGAAGGCTCTGAGAAGCAACTTGAACCACTAATTAAATGAGTGCTGGAGAATGATTTGAAGAAACTGCCGAGATAGGATTTTTCTATGCGAATGTTTACTTTGAAACATTAACCAAATTGGGAGGTAGTGTCTCCCAGAGGTTCTGAGAGTCATCAGAAAGTCAGGTTCTTTTGCTCCTTCCACTTAGTATCTCTGGCTCTGGTCGCCTTATTACCTAAGCCAAAAAATATGTTCAGCCATATTGAATGGAACTGAAGCACTAGTTCACTGGCTTCACTTTCCAGGGGAAAGTCCCCTGGACTTTAAGAGGCAGAGTTTTCACAATGACAAAGTTTGGAAATAATGCCTGGATGCAAATCCTTTCTTCCATGTAGCCAGTTGCTATGAAGGAAAGGGTGGGCGTTAGTGGCAACCAGCAACTTCTAGCATGTTCCTCTGTGAAAACTAGAAACTCTTCAACGCATGCTCGTGCTTTAAATATTTGCTTTTTAAAAGATGTAATCACTTGTGAAAATTAAGGTTCTTTAGTATCTTGAATGAGGAGTCACTATGCAGGAGTGGATGACTACAAATGATGTAGACAATTCATGTTCCCTGAGCCTTAAGAGTAGACATTCAATGTATTCTTATGAAGTACCCAGCTTTATTTGTCAACCTGTATCAGAAATAAGATGGCGCTGATGATGTCAGGTGAGGTGAGAACCAATGCAGAGGAGGAGAAAAGGGTAGATCGAGACACTGGGGAGACCATCAAATAGGTTGGCAAGAAGGTGGAGTGGAGTATAAAATATAAAAAATCATCCCACACTATTGCCAGTAAAAACAGTGGCAGACAGGCTGTCCTGTCCTCAGCCAGGCAGACAGGACACCCTCTTCTCAGCCTGGCAGACTCTCTGACTCAGGCCTCCAAAATCTCTCCACCTGGCTCACTAAGTTCCGGTGGCCAGCGGCTGCCTCAAATGCTCCATGCTTCCAGATTCTTGTGGCAGGCTGGGATGCCCTGTCACTGTACCTGTCTCTGGAATGCAGTTAAGCCACCATATGAAGGAAAATGCCACACAATCTTAGTTTAGAATCAACAGGTAACGCCATTGCTGGGCGCAGAAATTAGCATCCTAATTTTATAAGCAATTCTATGTTAAATCCAGGGTGATCCACCACCTTCAAAGGTGCCTCAGGCTACGTACATTGTGGCTCCATGCTCTCCCCTGTCTGAAAGTAGGTACCCTTCTCCTGCTTCACATCTTCCTCCCTATGACCCCAAAGTCCTGCCTTCTAGTCCAAAGATTGGTCTCTTGAAATCTTTATTTATTAGGGGAAGATTCTGCCACAGGGGAGTGTGGGCAGAATGCTCTCAAATAAACAGAAGCATAGGTGTACTGAAAGCCTATGTATTTATTTATTTTTGGTACTCAGATAATGTTAAATGGAATTAACTGAGGGAATCTCAGGAAAAGAATAAGAAGCACAGAGAAACAAAGAAGCCATGAAGAATCCACACAATAACATGGAACATAATGTTTTCAGGGAGTAAAAGGAATGGGACTCCAAGAACCATTACAGGGATTGGAGTTGGACAATGAGAGAGCTTTATTCGTCAGAGCTGGGACCTACTGAATTAAGATATAATCACACATGAAGATAGACGAGTGGAGAGTTGAAGAGGTTCTTCCTCCTGGATCCCATCTTCTGATAAAATTGGGGACATCTTCTGTTAGCAGTGAAATTCAAGTTCTCTGTCTAAACTTCATTGGAGAAACAGAATTAAGATGGCTGTCTCCTCAATCACTTCTCTGAACTGCTCAGAAGAGAAAGTAGCCCAAGGTAGCCACAGTGATTTGAGATAGTGGGCAGAGATACTGTATGCTTATACATACTTCAGGATATTGCCTGCTGGTGGACTGTGTCCCAGCCTGTTCATCCTCTATCACAAGAAATTACAACGGCTTTCCAAGTGTTTTCTCTTAGATAACAAGGGAGTTATCCAAAAGACTTGCTATATGTAAAGTACCTCGAATGCTAAAAATGTTCTAGTGACTCAGGATCCATGGCCACTCTGACTTATGAGGGTCTTAAATAAGAAAAAAATATAAAGATTATAACTTCCAAGTGATTATCCAGTACATAGGCTACTAGAATTCAGTACCCCAAAATGTTTTCAATTATTCCTCTAGTCTCTGGAAGCACAGTAGCCAGGAGGATAATTGGTGAATAGCATGAAGCAGGCCATAAGAGATAATAAATAAACATCGTTATAGTCTACTGTGTGTAGATATGTAAATTCAGGGGGAAAATCAAATTGTGAACAGGTTTAAACTCTCAAAATTATCCTTTTTTCCAGCTGCCATGTTTTTAGCTCACCAAATTTTATACTACTTAAAATTGATTAATTATGTAACTACCGTGTTTTGCAGCTTTCCATTAATGTGTTTAATTATACCCTCCTACCCTGAGGCAGGTGTGCCAAAGCCACACTTTTAAAAATTAGAGAAATATATGAAACTAATCCATCGAGAGAGAAAGAGATCAGCAATATTTGAAAATTTTCCAGACAACTGCAACTAAGCTCTAGCCTACATTAGGGAGCAGTATATATCAATTAAGGAATGAAAGGGGTCAGCAGTAATATAGCTATTGACCAAAGGAGCCACCAGGGTCCACAGAACATAAGCAACCAAGTACATACAGATAACTTAGTAAGCTAATGTGTTTGCTATGTACTGGCATTAGGGGATTACCTAATGAGCTTTCCCAATATAGTGTGTCCATTTGTCTAGGCATGAAGAAAAAAATAAAACAGAAACGAAAGAAAGATTTTGAAAATTAGCACCAATATTCATCAAGAATTAGACATGGGGTCAAAGTATAAAATTGAAGAGAAAATAAAGAAAATGTGGATAGGGAGAGTAAGAAGAAGAGAAATGAGACAAAAAGGAAAGTTTTCTTACTAAAAACCTTAGCTCTAAATAGTAGGTTTTATTCATTGGTTGGTTGATTTGTAGAATCATACTAGTCATAAATCACTATATTCTCTAGCATATCCAGATGCAGTAACATTTGATACTACTATAGTAATATTTTATGACATAACTATCTTAACTTTATGAACATGGAAATAAGCTAAAGTGTTTTAATGACTTGTTCCAGGATGTAGAGGTAGGTCTCAGCTGACTCAGGACCAGAATGTTGGGCATCATGTTCTAAAGTGCAAACTTCAGGGTTCTTTGGGAAGTCAGTTGTGTTGGATCGTGTTTTGCTGGGGCAAATATATGAAGGAGTGTCCTTTGAAGTGAGCACAAGAGAAAGCCTAAGACAGGTTCATGAAAGAATGTTTTACTAATGCAGACACAGGAGAGAAGATGTTCTGTTAAAGCAAAGGCATAAAAGGACATGCGATGAAGGATTCTTTGCCAAGGACTTGCATGTACTGCTTTGCCTTACGTTATGTAGTTGAGCTCATAGGATTCCACAGGGAGAAATACCTTCTGATGGTGGGCTGTTGTTTCTTGTCACTTCTGTGGACTGGGGCTGTGACACATGCACATGCTAAGGCAAGACATGGGTTGAGACAAGACCCATGGAGAGCACGTGATATTTACAGAGATATAAATAGCACTTGACAGACAGTGACGAGGCTGAGCTAGGCATGTTTATAAAGATAGCTGTGTAATGCTTGTTGGTCTTACATCTTCATTGATCTTCAGTTCCCGAGAGAGGCACAGCCTAGAACCTTTCCTGGCATTCTGTTTGTCACTCTAGCCCCCCCCCCCCACCCTTCTGACTTGAGCTGAGAATGAGGCCTGCCTGTCTCTGCTAGGTAGTGCCATCTGATTCGTGTTTGCTATCATGGTTACTATCCCAACTCTACCAAACTGGACTGCTGGCGTATCTGTGAAGTGTTTTCGTGTAGATCAATCTACCCTGTGAACTGAACTGCCGAATTCCAGACAACACAGCTAGGAGTTGCTCCAAAGAATCTTCCTAAACAGGTCCACTTCCCCCATATACTTTCTTTTCTACTATTTATGGTGGGTGGTAGGCTACAAAAGAGGTTAAGGCATTTAAGAACCATCATTAAAATTAGGCATTAAAAATTAAAATTACTGTGCTTTCTAATGCCCTCTCATTCTCAGTGAATTTTATGGGAATGTGATTGGAGGTGGTATCCTAATACCTGCCTGCATGGTGCCTGCTTTTGGCCAGGGCTAGGGTCTGGTTTAATTCCAAAACTGGGGAAAACACTGACTAAACATAATGTTAATGACAGAAAAGGTTTGTTGAATCAGGAATTGCAAGACTAATTAACCAGAACACATCCTCAAATTATAGAATTAATACTATGATTCAACCTCCTAGACTAGACCAGGGTGTAATCTAGACAGTAATATCTTCCTTCTATGTATTTACCTTGGTTCCTTCCTGCTAAATTTTTTTTTATCTTGTTCCTGCTGTCCTTCTCAGCTTGTCCAAAACATTCTTTTCTGCAACATAATTTTAAAGCATAAAGAGCCAAATATTTTGCCTCATTTTTTTAAAAGTGGTTACTACTATAGTGTTGTTTTATCTTTATCAGCAAGAGTAAGAGCTGAGGCATTAGGGACTTTTCTTGGCCATTATTGACATATAAAAGTTGATACACACAAAGCAAACCAGCAAGATACCTTTTTTGTAACATTAGGACTAGTTTGACTTTGCTTTCTTGGGATGCTCCTCTTAGGAACACTAGTATGCTGATTTTTGAAATTAGGATACCGAGTTTTAGTCACAGGGAGAGGTAAGATCAGACATCTGGATTAGACACAAAAGCCCACAAAGAGTAATAACATAAAGGAAGTGGGTATAATGTCTTTACTGTTAGTTTAGAGATTGCTAATTTTAATAGTAATAATCTAATTTAATAATTAATTAGTAATAATTTAATTTAATAATTTTTTGTGTTTTGAATCTTGCATGATTCAAAACACAAACACTGAATTATTGTATTTTATCCTGTTATCATTGATAACAGACATTTAGACTAAAACTATGTTCTTGAGAATGGAATTGGCTTGTTATCAACCCCATAGTAAAGAAGAAAAGAAATTAATTGTGTTTCTTACATGCTAAGCAACCTGAAACTTGAAACTTCAAAGCTCCTTTGGAAGAAAAGTCCAGGAGGTAAGCAAGATGCATTTGACAACTGTAGGAAAGAGCCAATTCCCCATTAGGCAAAATACACATCAAAGTAAGAGGAACTCTCCATGTAGGAACTTGGATGCTTATGAGTTTAGTTGGAAATCCGGTATAAAAAAAATCACAAATGCAAAGGGGAGAGAAGGAAAGCAGCAAGGGGCTAAGGATTCCAGAGGAACAATGTTGATTTCAGAATTCATTACAGCGCAGATAAAAGCAGAAGCGAAAACTGTGTGCTCAAAGACACAGGGTGGTGTGGATTGCAGGCAAGTTTGGCTTCCTTTCTGACCTCAGGCTGTACTCCTACTTGAAGATGCATATTAGACAGTCATGCTAGTTCCTTCCCTTTCTCACTCTCTGCATTTTCCTTCCTTTCTTCTTCTCCTACCCCATCTATCCATTCCTGCCTCCTCCCTTCTTCCCCCTCCCTTCCTCTCTTTCTTTGTATTTACTATTTAAAAAGTACAATTTTTCCTCCATAACTTCCTTTCTTTTAATTTTAATTATTAGTGTGGAATACATGGGAAAATATGTACCTGGTGAATGGGGAGTGGAGAGGGAGAGAGTGGTGGTGTGGATTTGTGAATGCCATTATTCCTTAAGGCAAGAGAACATTTCCTCCTACTACCTGTAGGTGATTTCCAGGGATTGAATTAATGTCATGAGACTTTTCCAGTAAGTGCTTTAGTCACAGAACCATCTTGTTGGCCCTTCATGATTTAAAATCTAGGTGATATTAATAGCAAAAGAGTAAATGTTGGGAACTGATATCAAACACTGGCTTCCTGTGCTTTCATCTGTGTCTAGGTCACTCATCTTTGGCACTATCTGCTTATGAGAGCTAGAGAATTAGTTGATTAGGAGGGGGCTGTCTCATATGTTGTAAAATGTTCAACAAGATTTCCCAAATCTTTGCACTATGAAAATGGTGGTACATCTCTTTAGCTGGCTTTCTTCTGCCTTTCCGTGGGTGAGTGTTGGATGATTTCAGGTCATAATCACTCCTTGCTCTAGAAGGTCCTCTGAGTGGTTCTGCACCACCACCCTGCAAGGCCTGCTTATGCAGCTAGCCCATGAATAAGAGGTAGATGCAAAACATTAGACAGCTCCATTCAAGATATGGCTTGACATTATAGTTCTGCAACCCCTGCAAAGTTGGACAAAATTCCCACCTCTGGCTGAGATAAAGAGTGTTCTCCTTGATTAGAGCTGCTTTTCCAATTGTTT